>NC_142932.1:8373330-8435830 GCF_046866305.1 Octopus bimaculoides | reverse complement strand
TCCCTCTCTCCCTCACACACACAAACACACACACACACACACACAAATTTGCAGATGTGGCCTAGTGGTTAAGATGTCCGGGTTATAATCATTAGGTCATTAGTTGAATTCCTGAAACAAGTGGTGCATTGTGTTCGGGAGCAAGGCATTTCCTTTCACATTGCTTCCATCAACTTTGCTGAAATTAACTGCCAGTGGCTGTTCAGGGTTAACCCTGTGACATAGCACTTTGCCTAACCACCAAGTTACAGAGACATAAATAAACCAATACTAGTTGTCAAGCAGTATGGGTACACAAACAAACACATCACACATACACACACACACACACATACTTGCATATATATATATATATATGTATGTATATATATATATATATATATATATATATATATATATATATATATATATATATATATATATATATATATATATATATAAAAATACTAATAAGATGTAAAATACTAATAAGATGGTAATTTAGTTTCGAATGCAGTAACACCATTAGAACAGCAGAAATATTGGGTAAATTACCCTTGCATACATACACACACACAAATATATATATATATATATATATATATATATATATATATATATATATTCATAAGAGTGGTACAACAAGGCACCGATATTTACACAGATACCCTTATAGGGCTACTTTTTGCTGGAAATTGATACATTTGTATTGAAATATTTTTCATTGATATATATATATATATATATATATATATATATAATATGTGTCAATACAGTTTCTTATTTCTTTATTGCTCACAAGGGGCTAAACATAGATGGGACAAACAAGGACAGACAAAGGGATTAAGTCGATTACATCGACTCCAGTGCATAACTGGTACTTAATTTATCAACCCCGAAAGGATGAAAGGCAAAGTCGACCTCAGTGGAATTTGAACTCAGAACGTAACGGCAGATGAAATACCGCTAAGCATTTCATCCAGCGTGCTAACGATTCTGCCAGCTCGCTGCCTTCGTGTCAATACAGTTTCTGTTTACCAAACTCACTCACAAGGCATTGGCCGATGGGAGCTATAGTACAAAAATACTCACCTGAAGAAGGGCGTACAGCTGTAGAAACCATGTTAAAGCATCATTGGTAACCAATGCAGGTCTTAAACTAGCTGGATCCGGCCAAAGTGTCGAACCATTGCCACCATGGAATACAGATATTGTATGATGGTGATAACAGGGGATGACAATATATACGAACAGCTATATTTTCAATGCAAACATGCACACACAGGATGTTTTGTGACCTACCTTCGCAAGGTTGGTAGCCATATATTCAGCACACTGATTTTGTAAACGATACAGATTAAATAGTCGTGCTACTTTCAAGACTGATACAATCTGCTGAACTTCTAAGTTCTTGGACATGAAATTTGCACATTGTCTTTTTAAACCGGGAAGTAAATAGATATCAGCTGTGTAGAGGACATCGAAGACGTTGGATTCAGATAGCTAGTAACAGAAAAATAAAAGAGAAACCGTTATTATTATTATTATTATTATTATTATTATTATTATTGTTCAGTAGTTTTATTTTTATAGCGTGCTTTCACTTCACTACCAAGCGCAGCTCTGTGTGCCTTGGGTATGTGCTGTGGTTTGCTGTGATGCTCTTATGGTTACTGTATTGAAAGTGTTTTGCGTAGGATGTGTGCAGTGCCCAGTAGTGCAATTTTCTGTATGTTATATATATTTGTAAGTCCTGATGTTTTTATTATGTATTTGTCTGAATATTTTTTGATTATACCTAATGCGCCCACTATGATAGGAATTGTTTCTGATTTTAGATTCCACATTCGAGTTACCTCTATTTCCAGGTCTTTGTATTTTGAAAGTTTCTCCATTTCTTTTAGGGAAACATTGTCATCTGCTGGTATTGATACATCAATTAGAAAGCATTTTTTTCCTTCATAATCTTTGACAACTATATCTGGTTTATTGGCCTTAATTTCTCTATCTGTGTGTATTGGCATATCCCAAAGTATGGTTGCTTTCTCGTTTTCTGTGACCTTTTCTGGCGTGTGTTTATACCATCTTTTTTCTGTTGTTATTACATAGTGTTGGCATAGCTTCCAGTGTATATAGGTCCCAGCTCTGTCGTGTCTGTGAATATATTCTTTCTTAGGCAGGACTGGGCAGCCAGAGATAATATGGTTTAGTGTTTCTTGTCTATCTCCACATATTCTACAGTTACTTGTTATATTTCTTTTCATTATATGTTTTTGGTAATTTCTGGTGGGGAGGCTTTGGTCTTGTGCAACAATTAAAAATCCTTCAGTCTCTGCTTTGAGTTCTGAGCTTCTCAACCATTGCTGGGATTTTTCTCTGTCTATTTCTTTTGCATTTAGTTTAGCCCAGTATTTACCATGTAGGAGCTTTTCTTGCCATCGTTTTATCATGGTCCGTTGCTGTTCTAGTTTTAGTTTGAATTTCATTTGTTTTTATTATTATTATTATGATTTTTATAGATGTTGCATAGTATACAATATTGTGAGGTTGTTGATGGAAAAAAAACAAAAGTGTCTAGTCACAACAAGGACCTCAGACAGACAATATGCGTGCAGTTCCAAGTAATGCTGACTTTTACAATACACCTAGATTGTAGGATATTTCAGATTGGGTGGTATTGAACCCAATGCTCTGATAACAATAGGGATAACTTTTGGACTCTTGTAGCTGCCACATCTTAGCGATCTCAATTCTCGGGTCTCCATATTATTATTATTATTATTATTATTATTATTATTATTATTATTATTACTATTATTATTATCATCATCATCATTATTAAGGTTGTGAGCCAGCAGAATCATTAGCATGCCAAGCAAAATTTTTAGCAGCATTTTGTCTGTCTTTACATTCTGAGTTCAAATTCCACTTTGCCTTTCATCCTTTCAGGGGCCAATAAAATAAGTTCCAGTCAAATACTGGAGTCAATATAATCAGCTTGTCTCCCACCCTCAAAATTTCAGGCCTTATGCTTATAGCAGAAAGGATTATTATTATTAAAAGTGGTAGATTAGTAAAATTGGACAAAAACACAAAGCATTTGTTCCAGCTCTTTACATTCTGAGTTCAAATGCCATCATGGTCAACTTTGCCTTTCAGCCTGCCAGGGTCGATAAACTAAAGTATTTGGATTAATAGTATATCAACTAAACCCACCCCTAAAAATGTTGGCTTTGTGTCAAAATTTGAAGCAATTATCATCATCATCATCATCAAGGCAGTGAGCTGGCAGAATTGTTAGCATACCAGGAAAAATACTGAGCAGAATTTCATCCATTTTTACATTCTGAGTTCAAATTCTGACAAGGTTGATTTTGCCTTTCATGCTTTCGGAGTCAATAAGAATAAGTACCAGTTGAGCACTGGGGCCAATGCAATTGACTTGTCCCCTTCCCACAAATTTCAGGCCATGTGACTATAGTAGAAAGGACTGTTGTTATTATTATTATTATTATTATTATTGTTCAGTAGTTTTATTTTTATAACGTGCTTTCACTTCACTACCGAGCGCAGCTCTGTGAGCCTTGGGTATGTGCTGTGGTTTGCTGTGGTGCTCTTATGTTTACTGTATTGAAAGTGTTTTGCAAGTACTGCACTATTATTATTATTATTATTTTGGAGCCGTTGCTGAAGATGCAGGTGATATCTTCCACACTGGTGTAGTATAGCCAACATTTTCTATGACAATGTGGAGGTTTGTTCATTTGTTTGTATGTATATACGCATGCATGTATGTTGTTGATTAGCCTAAAAAGTGACCAGTAGAACTAACGTCAGTAACTATTGAAACAGTAAAAAAGTGATACTAGATCAAAATAATGGTAAGAGGATAATTAGTATTATTTGATTTTCATAAATATGTATGTATGTTTGTATGTAAGTAGGTAGGTAGGTAGGTAGGTAGGTAAGTAAATTTGTAGGTAGGAGGTGGGCAGGTTTGAGACAGACCGACAGGCAGATAGACAGATATTGTGTGTCAGTTAAATACATACCTCACAGCTGTCTGTATAGATGAAATACATAATTTGTTGGAAGACTAAAGCACTGACTTCATGTAAACTGAGAAAAGGAATCCCTTCAGAGTTCTCACTTTCATTGAAATGGTCTGTCAGGAGAACTTTGAAGTAGTCAGTTCTTGTAGAAAGGATACACTGGATTAAAAACAAACAAGGTACAAAACAGTGATAGATTGATAAAATGCATTGATAATGGACTGACTACTCACAGGTACATGCACACTTGCATTTCCACACATGACAAATGCAGTAGTAATATATGTGTGTGTGAAGGTGGGGAGCTGGCAGAAACGTTAGCACACCGGGCGAAATGCTTAGCGGTATTTCGTCTGCTGCTTTGTTCTGAGTTCAAATTCCGCCGAGGTCGACTTTGCCTTTCATCCTTTCGGGGTTGATTAAATAAGTACCAGTTACGCACTGGGGTCAATATAATCGACTTAATCTGTTTGTCCCCTCTATGTTTAGCCTCTTGTGGGTCAATAAGTTAAGTACCAGTTGCATACTGGGGTCGATCCAATCGACTGCCTCCCCCAAAATTTTGGGCCTTGTGCCTAAAATAGAAAAGAATATGTGTGTATTAAGGCAGCAGGCTGCCAGAATCATTAGCACCTGGTGACGAGCTTGCAGAATCGTTAGCATGCTGGGCGAAATGCTTAGCAGTATTTCATCTGCCGCTACGTTCTGAGTTCAAATTCTGCCGAGGTTGACTTTGCCTTTCATCCTTTCAGGGTCGATTAAATAAGTACCAGTTATGCACTGGGGTCAATATAATCGACTTAATCCGTTTATCTGTCCTTGTTTGTCCCTTCTGTGTGTAGCCCCTTGTGGGCAATAAAGAAATAAGAATCATTAGCACCTGGGCAAAATATTTAGTGGCATTTCTTCTGGTGTTACATTCTGAGTTCAAATTCTGCCAAGGTCGACTTTGCCTTTCAGGGTTGATGAAATAAGTACCAGTTGAGTGCTGAGTCAATGTAATTGACTACTCTCTTTCCCCAGACTTGCTGACCTTGTGCCAAAATTTTAAACTAATGTATGTATGTGCATTCATGTAAGTTTAACCCTTTAGCATTTAGATCCAAATATTTTACCCATTTTCTGTTCAAACTGGCCAAGTCTGACCTTTTACACATACCCGACAATGTCATTCTAAAAATAAGCATCACACATAGAAATCTTTAAGCTCTGAGATAACACAACTGATTCAAAACAATGTGAATAAATAAGCTTCCATTTGACAAAATAATCTGAATGCTAAAGGATTAAGGTATTCTCTTCACAATCATTCTAGATTCTAGGTTCTAACCCATTGTCTGGCACCTTAGGAAATAGTCTAACTTCTACTTTAGCATTTAATTTGGGCATATAAGGCCCAGATATTCTACCCATTTTCTGTTCAAACTGGTTGAGTTCGACCACTTACACCTACTCTATACTATCATGAGATTCTAGGTTCTAACCCATTGTCTGGCACCTTAGGAAATAGTCTAACTTCTACTTTAGCATTTAATTTGGGCATATAAGGCCCAGATATTCTACCCATTTTCTGTTCAAACTGGTTGAGTTCGACCACTTACACCTACTCTATACTATCATGAGATTCTAGGTTCTAACTCATTGTCTGGCACCTTAGGAAATTGTCTTATCTTCTACTTTAGCTTTGGGTTGGACACAGCCTATAAAGTGAAATTAAGTGGAAAGAAATTGTAGAGAGATGCATTGGATAGACTTTAATGTGATTCAAAACACTTACTTTATAACACATATTGTCACATTGATTCAGTTTTAGAATTATGTTAGGGGTACAAGTTTCTGAAGAATTCTCAGTTACGTAATACAATGGGATATGGAAACTGCATAGAATCCCATTGGATGGAATGAACTGCACTGTCACACACTGCCACATTGATTTTGCAGGCGGTTAACATTAAAAGTAGAAATGTCTGTAAGT
This sequence comes from Octopus bimaculoides, assembly GCF_046866305.1. Lineage (NCBI taxonomy): Eukaryota > Metazoa > Mollusca > Cephalopoda > Octopoda > Octopodidae > Octopus > Octopus bimaculoides. The sequence continues at coordinate 8,429,824 of NC_142932.1, read as the reverse complement.
AACTCATCATCAACACCTGCACTGTGCACCAGGTAAACAAGGCGATCACCTTTGGTGCTAAAGTCTGGAGACTTCACATAAATTTTGTACAACTAAGAAAGAAACAGTGCAGTTATTAATAAGAAGATTTTAAGTTAATGTATGCAAGATTTCACAGCTCTAGCAAACCCATCCTTGTATTATGCCATTTAACTCTAACATTTGAACCAGCCATATCAGACCCGAAAATTGTACTTGCTTTATGGTCAAACTGGCCAGATCCAGTTTCTCATACCTACCCTAAGATATCATTCTAAAAAAATAAACAATCACATCATCAAAATCTTGAAGATATGAGATAATACATGATTAATTCAAAACAATATGAATAAATAAACATCATGTTTGACGGAATCATCATCATCATTTGGACGATTTGACAGGACGGGTTTGACATTTGGGTTGGATGGTTTGAAAGGAGCTGGTCAGGAAGAATATTAAACAATTGTTAACACAATTGGGAGGATTGGAATTTACACATCATGTATCTGTGGTATTATAATTCTGTTAATGAAAGCAAAAACAAAATAGTTTAACTTACCTTATGACCTAAAAAGCGATAACCTTCCACTATAAATCCTATATCTGCAAACATGCTGGGATATTCAGGATCAAATGGTAGTTCCCTAATTGGCTACAAAATAGAAATTTGTGCTGTATACTTTAACATCATTATCATTACCATTCTAAATTGCATTCAAATCAGACTAGACAATGGAGATGGTTTTATAACATTACACTGAAAATTTAGGCTTATAAAAACTACCAACTTCAAGCAGATTAATATAATACTAGCTGGACCTGTGAAAAATTCATGGAAAACATAAAAAATGTAAACATTTGTATAAATTGTGTCCTGGTGCCATGAGAAATGTTTCTATATTGTGACACTTACAGAATACAGAAAGAAGTGTAAAACAGCTAACTATATAATCCAACCAAAATATCTCAGTTACACAAACGTATACAGAATTTAGCCTTAAAATACATCATACATATTCAAAAAACCTTCTTGGTTTAGTGACACGGAACATTCTGCTGGTATTCTTTTATTCTTTTACTTGTTTCTGTCATTTGTAAAACCTGTTGAGTCAAGTGAAATCATTGTCATGGCTGATGCCAGTACTGTATGACTGCCACTCGTGACAGTGGCAAGTAAAAAGCACTATTCAAGCATGGTTGATGCCTGTCCCACCTGACTGGCTCCCATGCCAGTGGCATGTAAAATGCACCATACGAACGTGGTCGATACCAATGCAGCCTGACTGGCTCCTGTGCTGGTGGTAGGTAGAAAGCACCATTCGAGCGTGGTCAATGCCAGTACTGCCTGACTAGCCCCTGTACCAGTGGCACATAAAAAGCACCCACTACACTCTTGGAGTGGTTGGCATTAGGAAGGGCATCCAGCTGTAGAAATTTTACCAGATCAGATTGGAGCCTGGTGTAGCCTTCTAGCTTGCCAGTCCTCAGTCAAACTGTCCAGCCCATGCCAGCATGGAAAGCAGACATTAAATGATGATGATGATGATGATGGGCGTCTTTCAGTTTCCATCTACCAAATCCACTCGCATGTATGTGTGTGTGTGTGTGTGTGTGTGTGTGTATGGATGAATGGCTGGATGGGTGAGTGGATGAGCATTCACATAATTTCTATCTACCTAATTCCACTAACAAGGTACTGATCAGCCCCAAGTTTTGGTAGAGGAAGCTTTGTTCACAGTAAGATTGAACTCAGTACCATGTGGTGGTACAAGTGCACTTTTTAACCTCACAACTATAGTGGGTGGGCCAATGTATGTTTATAATATTTACATTTATTTCATATTTATCAGTAAGAGTTTTTGATATGAAGTCATTATAAATACAACACAAATAGATGTGTATTTATTTAATTGATTTAGATGTTTAATTAAGAATGCATGAAGTGGCAGCATCCATGTCACGTCTACAAAAGCCCCACCTAGTACCATTCAGATAATTACAAGCAATTAATTCTAACATTAATGAAGTGGGGTCATTAAGTATAACAAAAATGTAGAGATCTTATCCAAACTATTATTGCAGCAGCAGTAGTAGTAGTAGTAGTAGTTGTAGTTGTTAGTTGCTTGTTCGTAGGTTAGCTGTGATTGAGCCAAACTATGATCAAAGGCTTTCCAGCCATGACCATCCTCTTCTTTCTCTTTCAGCTAGATGTTATTATATTTAGGATTACATATTCAATGTGTCCACTTTTTAAAAGATAGTAAAATATATGAGAAATTTGGCTGCTATATCTGGCAAGTGGAGGCAGCTTTCTTTCATGATTTCAGGATTTGATGACAATAAAAATATTTAAGCCAACAGAGTAACCAAATAATCAGAAGAGGAAATGCTGGTAGATATTACCAATGGTACAGTGAATTAAATTACTTGAGATATGCAAGTTTTCTTTTCAGATGCATGATGCTGCTATCCCCCATCCCAGGGTTTCTCAGGCCCACACTTTCTACACCTTTAGAGTTGGCACACTTAATGTTGGAACATTGAAAGGTAGGTCTGGTGAGATTGTTGAGATGCCTGCTGAATGGAGACATGTTGATCTGTGCTGCATCCAAGAAGTAAGGTGGAGAGCAAGTTCTGCTAGGTTCCTCACAGGCAAAAAAACATAGGTATAAGATTTTCTATGAAACATGAGCTATGACTGCTGAGGACAGGCGTAGGCTTGAAAGAAATGAAGCTAGTATGCTCCGCTGGATGTGTAATGTCAGTGTGCATACATGACAATATATAAGCCCCCTATGAAAAAAGTTGGACATAAGACACATCAGGTGTGATGTACAAGAGAGACAACTGTGCTGGTATGGTCATATGTTACGTATGGATGAGGACAGCTGTGTAAAGAAGTGCCAATCTCTAACTGTGAAAGAGGTAGACCCAGGAAGACCTAGGATGAGGTGGTGAAGCAAGACCTTCAAATGTTGGGCCTAACTGAGGCAATGACAAACAACCAAGACCTTTGGAGATATGCTGTGCTTGCGAAAACACAGCAAGCTAGGTGAGATTGTAGCTATGGCCTATGCCAGTATTGCATTACCAGCCCATTTAAGGGTTTCTTTCAATTATCGGGCAATGTGCTGTGCTTGAGAAGACCTATTGAGTCAAGTGAAACTGCTGTTGTGGCCCATGTGAGTACATCCTGACTGGCACCTACACAGGTTGCACGTAAAAAGCACCATTCAAACATGGTCGATGCCAGAGCCACCAAACTGGTTCCTGTGCTGGTGGCACGTAAAAAGCACCATTTGAGTGTGGTCAATGCCAGTGCTGCTTGACTATCGCCCATGCCGGTGGCACGTAAAAAGCACGCACTACACTCTCACAGCGGTTGGCATTAGGAAGGGCATCTAGCTGTAGAAACCTTGCCAGATCAGATTGGAGCCTGTTGCAGCCTTCTGGCTTGCCAGGCCTCAGTCAAACTATCCAACCAAAGAGCATGGAGAGCAGACATTAAACAATGATGATAATGAAATTGTTGTTAACAAGATTATATAATTTGAGGACTGAGGGGACATTAGCTTTATCATTAGAGATGGAATTATTTTTATCATTTACAATTCTGGTCATGCTTGTCTGGAAAGAAAAGAAACTATGTAGAGTAAAGAGGTCTCGCAGGGGATAAGGTTATAGAAGAGACGTGTTCCAGATGCAACACTGTAGGATCAAACCTTGTAGGAAACAAAGCTATAGAAGAAGAGACTTGCTTAAGATGCAACACTGTAGAGTCAAACCTGGAACCATATGGTTATCAAGTAAACTTCTGAACCAGAAATTCACTTGCCTGTGCAGAAAAATGTTACAGTTTGAGACTTTTCCTCAGAACAAAAAACAAATGTGCATGTGTACCAAATTCTAGGGTGCATATATACCTAAAAATATTTGATCATTTTAAGGCAGTGAGCAGGCAGAATTGTAAACATGCCAGACAAAATGCTTAGTGGCATGTCATTCATCTTTATGTTCTGAGTTCAAATCCTGCTGAGGTTGACATTGTCTTTCATCCTTTCAGGGTTAATAAATTAAGTACCAGTTGAGTTCTGGGGTCAATGTAATCAATTAACCCCAGCCTCCTTCAAAATTACTGGCCTTGTACCAAAATTTGAAGCCAATATTTGATGATTTTGGCATTTATCTTGCAGGGCTGTAAACTTTCATCCTAATTTAAATGTTGACTTTAAATGGTAGGAAACTGGTGAGAAGCCTCTCTGAAGTCAATGAGCCAGCTTGAAACAACAACCAAATCCTCCCTCAAATTACAACCTAGAGTAGTGGTTCCTAAACTTTTTCTGGCTGCTCCCTCCCTGGCACTCAGGCCACATTCCTAGCACTACCCCACCATCTCATCACCACAAACACAGAGCACTTTTTGCAGCAAATTCAAAAAACTGTATTTCACAAATATAACTTAACCTAATTAACCCATTATTTTGGGTTTTTTTCATCCATTGACTCCATTTGGCCACCCCATTATCATCCCAATTTTCTTCAATGCCTCTCTGGATCTTTCCACTACCCCCAGTGACGTGGGGTGGTGCAGTATTGCCCATTTTCGGAACCACTGACCTAGAGTCTTAGATAAAGAAAAATATAGGAATCCAATGAAGTAGCCTCTATGTGGTCATTTGATCTGCATGAAAAAGCAGTAAACACCATTCTGCCATTTTACAAAAAGAAGCACAGATTGCATAATGTGGTCCTAAATTTATAAAGAATCTGGGAAAAAAGCAAGGATGGTCACAACTTCAATGCCTTTTAACACAAGTCTGCTCAATCAAGACTGACATGGGGCTAAACAGAAACAACTACAAAGAATTAATCTGGTTATTTATGCTATAATCATCATTTAACATCCATAATCCATGTTGGGTGGTTTTATAGGATCAGATGGACTGAACTGTTCTCCAGTGTCTGCTTCAACAGCTGGATGCCCTTCCTAATGCTAACCATTTTACATCATGTACTGAGGCCCTTTTTCCTGCCATTGGCACTTGCTTTAGTAATAAAATATTCTAGAGAAAGTCTATACTCCAAAAATGGTAAAACTTTGTTACTTACCCAAGAACCGAGTTCATGAGGCTGAGTTGCGTTGGCCAGTTTGAGAAAGTCAGTTTGTAAGTTCTTTGTAGCCGATTCACACTCCACGGTTATGGTTGTTATTTTGATAGAAGGCTTTGAAGAAACTGTCAATATACAAAAATACACTTTGATATGATGCTGATGCATAAATTAATTTTAATAGCGGAACATGTCAAGAAAACCTGTCATTTATATTTTACTAGCAGCTAAACCTGGTTTCATCCGGTCTGTTTAGATGATGTGGCACACACTCACATACATACCCGCATGCAGGTTGTTTTAATCGATTTTCTCTGTAAGTATGAGGGCTAGAGAAAAAATAGAAAGTGCATTCCAATCTATGCACCCGTCTCCACATGTGTGCCATTTTTCATGCAAATCCACCCAGCCGTTTGGCCGTGAACCTCAAGACAAGAAAGAATACAACGGTCGGCCAACTTCAATTTATATTATAGACAAATAATTTGTAAAAAATTTGTAAGCAAAATAAAATACATTTCCAAGAGAAATGTGAGTTATCATTTATCGATAATAATCTGTAAATATGTGCAAGAATTAATTAAAAAAATAACTTTTATATCTTACTATTTCAGTGAGATACATGAGCTTGATGGGATGAACAGAGATTTTGGATATTAGATGGAATAGTAGATAATGACATTTGCATTTCACTATCAGGCATTTTCAAGTTTCAACATTTCAATGTTTTTAAGTTTAGCATTGCTGAAAAAGATGCTTTGCAAATGTATGTAGTAGAAAACTGCAAAAGAATTTGTAAAGCCTTTTTTAGCTAGGTTTGGATGTTTCTTTGAGACATGAATCCAAAATTTCTGTAAGTTCCCCTCTTCATAAATCAATAAAAGACACTGATCATTCTTGGTTTCAGCTAGTTCTTCTTCTTTGGTAAGTGAAAAATCAACTGTTGCAGTTGCAAAAGAAATGGATTTCTGATCCAATCATAGTTTTGGATTTCAATATTTGGAAAATAATAATCAAGTATTTCTCTAAGCAATGTGAAGTGGTCAACAATTAATGAGCTGATCTCACATTTTAGCTCACACTCACAAGTTTTGGAAAACATTTCAAAATTTTACAATACGGGTGACTAGACCATAACCCACACTGCCAGATATTTTAAGCATTTCAGCGTTGATTCCTGATGGGCTGGGGGATTTCCCTGTCTTCATATCTTTAATCGTTTTATCTACCAGGTCTGTGGCACTCAGCAAGCGGTCTCACAAGAATTCCCAGTTGCCCTCTATGTCACAAGTCTGTAGCTCCTCCTCCCCCTCTTTAAATTTCTCAATGAGGATGTCTTTAAATCTCTGACCATGTGAAGAGTGCTTAAGCTTCCAAATCCTTCTTTTCCAGTGTGGTCTGTTTCTTGGCATCTTTCTGGCCTCAAATCTAAAGTCACTAATAACTAGTCTATGCTGGGGGGTACATTCTTCACCGGGGATGGTCTTTGTATTTAAGAGCAAACATGCATTCTCTGGTGCGAATGAAATTAATCTGACTAGCTGAGTCACCTGCTTGATAGGTCATCAGGTGGCTGGCTGGCTTCCTGAAGTTGGTGTTGCAGATCTATAGTTTATTTGCATCACAGAACTTCAGTAGCCTAATTCCCTCTTTGTTTTTGGAACCAATTCCATGACCCTCATGTACACCATGGAAGATACCAGGTTGCCATCCGACATGCCCATTGAAATCTCCAGCCACAAAGATGAGATCATCATCACTCATCTTTGAGATAGCCTGCAGAAAAATATCATAAAAGTGGTCCTGTTGATTTGGTAGGCGTGCTTGTAGGCATAGATAATTGTAGCTATACTATTCTGCAAGACTAGCCTGAGCTTAAGCATTCTATCGCACACCCTGACTACCTCTATGACCTTATCCACCCATTTCTCAGCAAGAAGTATGCTCACACCACCTACTCCATCACTGTTACCTTCTCAGAAGATTTTATACCTATGTACCTTGCCTGTGAGGACCCTGGCTAAGGCTCCTCTCCACCTTACCTCTTGTATGCAACATATATCAACATGTCTCTGTTCAAGCATTTCTACAATCTCACTAGACCTACATTTCAATGTGCCTATGTTGACAGTGCCAACTCTGAAAATTGGGAAAAGGAGGAAATATGGGAAGGAGAGATGTTATTCAGCACCCAAAAAGAAAGTTTCCATGATTGTTTGATAGACATGTCACATTGGTTGTTTTCGCTTTTAACCCATCATCATTCAAACATGTTAAAATTGTTGCCCCTACTGGAGGTGAGAGTACGGAAGTATTGTAAATGAAAGTGTTTTGGGCATTGTAAATGTAAGCATTATGAGCATTGTCAATATAAGAGTTACTGGTGCTGCAGATATAAATAAAAATAAATATAAATATGCCAATGTTAAATTAAGTAAGTAAATAAGTGGGCTGCTATTTGGTTGGGTTAGTTCAGAGAGAGAGAAAGCAGAGATTATCGGTACAAGAGAGGAGATTACCAATATGAGAAAGGGGATTTCTGATAAGGGAAAACAAGATTTCCAGTAAGAGAAACAGGATTTCCAGTATTGGTGGTGGGGGCAGGAAAGGGTGGGTGCATCATGAACAAGAAAAAATTCTTTTAAGAGAAACAGTACTAAAATATTTAGCCAAGAAACAGTATGAAAATATTTAGCCAAGAAACAGTACGAAAATATTTAGCCATAGTGAGAAACTAGGAACGGATAATTTTAGAGAGAGCGATAACAATTTGGAAGTTATTTGAAGAATTAATATAAATAATTACAGTTTACGAAAGTACATGTTAGTAATGATGTGGGATAGATGAATGAATGAATGAAACAATTAAAAACGAGAGAAATTCTTAGCTGTACATATTTGCAACTGCCAACAACAACCACACACTGGAGTAAGCTGCGTGAAAGTCTGAAGGAATTTAAAGCCTGAAAATTGTCTTCACTTCTAGTTCTCAATGGAGGTTCTAGACAACGCAAGAATTGTTCAATAATTCTGAAACATATAAAAACTATCAATTGTGCTAACCCACTGACATCTGTTGATTCGTCTAACTGCAATGCAAACATCATGTCATTATCTTGAAAAATATCCTTCATTTGCAGCTTAATGTCATTAGATATATCTTGAATTCATCTTCCAATTGTGTTATCTACCAGAGGAATTTTATTAACTACTGTCTCAAATTCAGGTCTAAAAATTGTTCGAACAATAGCACAGCAAGATTCCTTTATAATACTTTTAGCAATACATGTTGTTCCTTGTCTTTAGCAATTATTTGAGCAGCCAGGTAACTCGCTTCTTGAGCTTTGTCTATGTCTTCATTCTCTTTGTGAAGTTGAAGCCCGCATTTTTTTAGAGATTTCGCAAGTTCAATGAAGTGTTCCACTGGTTTTGTTGACAAATTTCCACGCCTAGTGTTGAAATGACACTTTAATTTGCTTGGTACCATACTTTCGTTTGCAAGTATATCTCCACAAACTAAACACAGAGGACTGTGTTTAGTTTTATATAATCTTTGTTGTATAAACGAGGCTTAAAAATGTTTTCTGAGCCCTTCTCATTCACTGATCAGTTGTTTGAGTGGCTTTCTTCATAGATGTTAAATTTCGTTCATTGGAAACGTCATCTTCTGCAATTTTTCTTTTCTTAATTAAAAACTTAACCATTTTATGGGTAATTTAATTACAATTTATGAATAAAACTAAGCTGATTTATCATAAAGTTATGATAGCTCAACATGTAATTAATATCACCAGCACTAAGCACGATGAAATTAGAAATGGCACATTGCACTTAATTAGAACACCCGGTTCCTAAGGCTAAGCCCGTTAGACTGATGAACAAGGGGCAAGTATGGTATGAGTTTAATGTGATTTCATAATTATTAGTTCACTTTCAGTAATGTGCAATAGCAGTACAGGTGAGTAATAACTTTAGGCAATTTGAAAGCAGTTCCAGTGTGTTTTGCTCACTAAAACAGGTGTGGATTTGAAAATTTTTAATCAATTTTCCATTTATTTCAGACAAGAGAATAGTGCTTGCAATATGTTAATTCTTTTACACTGAATAGAATACAATGTAAATGAGCGTTATATAATGGAGATTATTTGTGCCTCTTTTCCTTTTTTTATTTTTTAATCTCGCCTTCAAACATTGAGTAGGAAACGATAGCCGGTGGGTACGTGCATTGACATGTACGCTATGCTAACAATTAAGTTAAGGAGACTAATATAAATACATCAGAACATAACCAGAATGGGGTGAAAACAGGTATATTCAAACAGCAGTGCTCTGTGGTATTCATGCCCAATTGAATTATCTCCCCTAATGTTAATGATTACTGTTGTTCGCACTCCGTCGAGGGTTCCAGTTGATCTAATCAACGGAACAGTCTGCTCGTGAAATTAACGTGCAAGTGGCTGAGCACTCCACAGACACGTGTACCCTTAACGTAGTTCTTGGAGATATTCAGCGTGACACAATGTGACAAGGCTGACCCTTTGAATTATAGGCACAACAGAAACAGGAAGAAAGTGTGAGAGAAAGTTGTGGTGGAAGAGTACAGCAGGGTTCGCCACCATCCCCTGCCGGAGCCTCGTGGAGCTTTTAGGTGTTTTCGCTCAATAAACACTCACAACGCTTGGTCTGGGAATCGAAACTGCGATCCTATGACCGCGAGTCTGCTGCCCTAACCACTGGGGCCATTGCGCCTCTACATAATGATTACCACACATTTCATATCTTACAAGAAAGATCAAAAATATATCAAAACACTAGAGGCAACAGTGATGGTGTGTGGCCAGGTGGTTTGAGTATTGCTCTCACAATTACAAGATTGTGGTTTTGATTCCTGCACTGGGTAGTGCATTGTGTTCTTGAGCAAAACATTTCATTTCACATTGTTCCAATCCACTCAGCTGTAAATGAATAACCATGTGACAGACAGACAGACATTCTGTTCGGTGGGGAAACTTGCAGTCTCAGTCACTTACACACCGTGGAAACCAGATAACCAGCCCTGTAAGTCCAAGGATTTAAGACAATAATGCCCAAGGGATTTACGACTACTACTACTACTACTACTACTACTATTGGTGGCAATATAATTGAGTAAAATCCCTGAAGGTGGTACCCCTGCATAACTGGATTCTAATGAGTGAAATCAGGAAAAGATCAACAAAAGAAGAATGTGAAACACAGTAAAAATTTGTTACAGTTAGTGTTGAAAAGACCTGAACTTTAATCATCCTACTTACCATAGGTATACAGCTTTCTGAGATTTCGGCTTATGGCATCTTCTAAAGCATCAAGTTTACAGTGTCTTGCTAGACGAACATAGTCATCAACATAGTCCACACTAATTTCTGAGGTATCTATTATGGCAACAGGTGGTAGCGGTAATAGTGGTGGTGGAAATATAAAGAAGATAAAGAAACAAAACAAATGAAAACACTGAAAATTATTCAAAATTTTGTTTTAAAAAATTATTAATGAAGATGATGATGATGATGATGATGATGATGATGATGATGATGATGGTGGTGAAGGCAATGACAGTGATGACAATGATAATGTTGCTGTATGCTGTTCTATAGCCTCAGGCCAACCATGAACAAGTTAGCCTATAACTGTTTCTAATATAGGCACAATTTTAAGAGAGGGAGTTGGTTGATTAAATTGACCCCAAGTACTTGACTGGTACTTTATTGTATCAACCCCAAAAGGACGAAATACAAAATTGACCTCAGCAGGATCTGAACTTAGCATTAGAACAAATACCACAATGTATTTTGGTCCAAATTAAATTCTAATGATTCTGTCCATCTACCACCAAAAGCTGACCTTATAATGAAAGGTTTTCCAGCTGTGATCAACCAATTTACAAAGTGGACTGAGTACATTTTATCTTGGAACAAACACTGGAGAAACTATCATCTCTTGTTCATGACAAAAGAGTCTTATTATTTTCACAAAGAAGATATGACTTTACATCAATATTGATGAAAGTTATGACTATAACCTTTGCAGACAGTTCCTTATTCACCCACGTATTCTTCAGCAGGAGGAATACAAATTAACATTATGGTTTTCATATGATGCATCATTGTGCAAAGAGGCACCACAAAGTATATCCAGGTGCAACATTGATTTAGAAATGTTTAATTTAAGGATTTAGATTTTGTCATTCTTCCTTCCTTGGGCCTTCATCTCTTGATGGTATCATAGGAATGCCATCATGATATGTGGTGGTGTCTTGGACATTTTGAACCAGGTGGAGCACCCTCCCCCCACTCTCCTGGTCTGAACACAGCCAATTTTTTCAAGAGAAAAGGTAAAAGCAAGGAAGTAAGAAGGAGAGAGGGAAGAAGAATATTGGACCGGTATATTATTATTAATGTGAAGGCATGTGGTTTTGTGGCTGGGGTCTTTGGGTCTTGTAAGGTCTTGAGTTCAATTCCCAGTGATGAATTGTGTCCTTGAGCAAGATACTTTATTTCATGTTCCTCTAGTCCACTCAGCTGGCAAAAATGTGTAGTACTTGTGTTTCAAATGGCCAGCCTTGTCACATTCTGGGCCACACTGAACCTCCCTGATAACTATGTTAAGAGTGCATGTGTCTGTGGAATACTCAGCCACTTGCACATTAATTTCACAAGCAGGCTGTTCCATTGATCGGATCAACTGGAACCCTCGTCATCATAACCAACAGAGTGCTATGTATGTCACTATTGATTCTGAAAGGATGAAAGACAATTTGAACACAGAGTGCTGGTGCAATGCAAAAAACATCCATGCCAGTGCTGCACAAAAGCGCCCAGTGCTATCTGTAAAGTGGTTGGTGTTGGGAAGGGCATCAAGCCATAGAAACCACACCTAAACAGGCATGGAACCTGAACAGCCCTTCAGATGGTCAGCCCCTGTCAAACTGTCTAACCCATGCCAGCGTGGAAAAAGGGTGTTAAATGATGATGATGATGATGGTGGTGATGGTGATAATGATGAGTACAGAGATCCAAAAAGGAATACAGCATGATATTCTAATACTTTAACAGCTTTATCAATTTGCTACTTTAAAAGAGTGTATATACCAACCTGTGTATAAATGTTCTAAAAGAGCTTTGAATGCTTGCGGGTAAATCTGTGAATACAGTAAGGTGCAAAACATTTGTAAGCATAAAAACCAATATGTTTGTGTGATTGTGTATAGTTAATATGAGTGGCTTACCTGCTGGCTGTATGTACCTTTTAATTTTACTTACTTCAGTGATTTGACTGTGGTCATGTTGGGGCACCACTTTGAAAGGTATTAGTCAAATAAATTGACCTCAAGACTTTTTTTTTAAAGCTTAGTACTTATTCTATTGGTCTCTTTTGCTGAACTGTTAAGTTACGGGAGTGTAAACACACCAACATCAGTTGTCAAGCGGTGGTAGGGGACAAACACACACACACACACACACACGACAAGCTTCTTTCAGTTTTTTACTCACAAGGCTTCGGCCAGTACAAGGCTATAGTAGAAGACATTGGCCCAAGGTGCCATACAGTAGGACTGAACCTGAAACGATGTGGTTGGGAAGTAAGCTTCTTACAACACAGACACACCAGGGCGACAATACATGATTTTTCATGGGGCCTCCTAGACAAGTAGGTCATTGTAGCAGAAAACAGTACATCAAAACTCTGAGTTGTTGTCTAGCTATACAATAGCCTTGATCAAGCAGAATTTTAGTACACTTAATCTATCACCTAATTTTATACCATCTTATTACGACTTGGGTGCCTTTAGTGAAGGAGTCTACTCTGTCGCAAGTATTCAGGATAGTCTCTGTTTTGAAGATACCATTCCCTTCCTCCCAACCATGCCCTGTAAAGGATCACGGGCACTGTCTTCTCTCCTGGCAAAAAAGATAAATAAGTATTCTGGCCCATGACATCTTACCTTTTTCCAATATGCAAAGTAGTGAGCTGGCAGAAATGCTTAGCAGTATTTTATCTGCCATTACGTTCTGAGTTCAAATTCCACCTAGGTCGACTTTGCCTTTCATCCTTTCTGGGTCGATAAATTAAGTACCAGTTACGCACTGGGGGTCGATGTAAACGACTTAATCCCTTTGTCTGTCCTTGTTTGTCCCCTCTATGTTTAACCCCTTGTGGGCAGTAAAGAAATAAGAAATGTTAGCATGCCAGGCGAAATGCTTAGTGGTATTTTGTCTGTCTTTGCATTCTGAGGTCGACATTACCTTTCGTCCTTTTGGGATTGATAAATTAAGTACCAGTTGCATACTGGTGTCGATCTAATTGACTGGCCCCCTTCCCAAATATTTTGGGCCTTGCGCCTAGAGTAGAAAAGAATATGCAAGGAACTCCTTGGGAGCCATACTAACCAACATGTCCACTGTCCATTCCTAAGGTGACAGGATGCAATGTGAGCAAGATTTAGCTGCTGTTTTTAGTGAGTTAACTGACCATTTAAAGGTTCCATTGTTGACTTGAAATATCAAATTGTGAATGTATGTTTTGATGTGCTGTTCTTATGGGTATGTGCATATTTATGTCTTTGTGTTGTGTTGATCTAACTGACCATCCTGTCTTATATTCAGACTCAATATTATGTAGGACTACATTTTCCACTAGTGTCCTTTTCTTAAAGACATTATCCAATGTGTCCTTCCCTTTGTAAAACAGTAAGGTGCAATTTGAGGGAGACTTGGCTGTTATTTTTAGCAAACAGAATGACCACATAGAGCCTCCAGCATTTATTGCAGATACTGATTTCAATTTCTGGCACAAGGCCAGCAATTATGGAGGAGAGATTAAGTCAGTTAGATTAACACCAGTGTTCAACTGGTACTTATTTTATCGACCTCAAAAGGACGAAAAGCAAAGTCGACCTTGGTGGAATTTGAACTCAGAATGTAAAAATATTCTACCCAACATGCTAACAATTCTGCCAACTCACAGCCCTTGTTAACTCCAGATATTGAGCTGTGCATATATATATGGTCTGACGTGTGGTTTATACAAGTGTGTTTATAAGAATGGTTTATATATTTAAGTGAAGGTGCATGGCTCAATGGTTAGAGCGTCAGGCTCACAATCATGAGGTAGTGAGTTTGATTCCCAGACTGAGCTGTGTGTTGCATTCTTGACCAAGACACTTTATTTCACGTTGCTCCAGTTCACTCAGCTGTAGAAATGAGTTGCAATGTCACAGGTGCCAGGCTGTATCGGCCTTTGCCTTTCCCTTGGATAACATCAGTGGTGTGGAGAGGGAAGGCTGGTATGCATGGCCGACTGCTGGCCTTCCACAAACAACCTTGCCCGGACTTGTGCCTCAGAAGGGAACTTTCTAGGTGCAGTCCCAGTGTCACTCACAAACCATAGGGAGTCTTTACCCTTTTACCGTATATTTAAGTGACTGTGTTGTTGATGAAGACAAGAAAGAAATTATTTGACTAAATTGATCCTGGAAAGAAGTATAATAAAGTCAGAACTAGTGATTAGAACTCAGAACATAAATTTTCTGTGGAATAAATATGGTCAAGCATTTTGACTGAGTACTCTAATGATTCTGCCAAACAATCACATTATACAACAATAATAACAATAATAATAATCCTTTCTACTAGACACACAAGGCCTGAAATTTTGGAAGAGAAGTGGTGATGGTGGGTGGGGGTCTAGTAATTTGCATCGATGCCAGTACTCAACTGGTACTTATATTGAAATCGAATTAAATTCAATGACTGGCACCCATGCCAACGTTGTCTCCTTCACTGGAAACGAAACTCGGCCTGCGAAGACCTATTGGGGCAACTTGTGCCAGATGGCATGTGTAAAGACATTCGAGCGAGATCGTTGCCAGTGCCGCCGAACTGGCTCCTGTGCAGGTGGCACGTAAAATACACCATTTTGAGCATGGCTGTTGCCAGTACCGCCTGACAGGCCTTCGTGCTGGTGGCACGTAAAAGCACCCACTACACTCTCGGAGTAGTTAGCATTAGGAAGGGCATCCAGCTGTAGAAACTCTGCCAGATCAGATTGGAGCCTGGTGTAGCCATCTGGTTTCACCAGTCCTCAGTCAAATCGTCCAACCCATGCTAGCATGGAAAGCAGACGTTAAACGACGATGATGATGATGATGATCCTGAAAGGATGATAAACAAAGTCAGCATTGATGGGATTTGAGCTCAGAACATAAAGATAGATAAACTAGTGAGCATCCACATCCAACCTTGAATTACCTAGGCACACAAAAAGAAGGGTCTTCTCCCACCAGCGCTTAATTGGTGCTTATTTTATCAATACTGAAAAGATGAAAAGCAAAATAGACCTATGCAGGATTTGAACTCAGAACAAAGCTGGAAGAAATGTCATTAAGCATTTTGTCTGGCATGCTAATGATTCGGCCAGTTCACTGCAATAATAATGATAATAATAATATTTTCTACTATAGACACAAGGCCTGAAATTTGTGGGAAGGAGTATAGTCGATTACATTGACCCTAGTAATTGACTGGTACTTAATTTTATCCGAAAGGATGAAAGGCAAAGTCAACCCCGATGGCATTTGAAGTCGGAATGTACAGCCAGAAGAAATGCCAATATGCATTTTGTCTGGCATGCTAGTGATTCTGTCATTTCACCACATTCCAATAACCAATAATAATACCAATGGTTAATGGTTTCTGATTTAGGCACAAGGTTAGCAATTTTAAAGGGACCAGGTGAGAGACTTTTGTCTCCACCTCAATACTTGACTGGCACTTTATTTATCAACTCCAAAAGATGAAGGTAAAGCTGACCTCCACAGAATTAACTCCTACCATCACCACCTCAGTTGAGTGCAATGGAGCAATGTGAAATGACATGCCTTGCTGAAAGATAAAATTCACTGTTCAGTCCAGGAATCAAACCTGTGACAAAATAATGTGAGCCCATTACCTTAAACACTTGACCATATACCTTTACAAGTAGAATACTGAGGTTGATATACATATCCAGTTAGTTCACCATCATCAATTCATCGCAGCGAATGTTCACCATCATCAATTCACCATTTTTTTCAATAAAATAGTTTTTAATTATTAATGGTGAGATACTACAAATATATTTTCTTGGTAAACTTTTCTCCTGGTGAACTTTTCTCATGGTGAATTGATGGCGGTGAACTTATCTGTAACCATTGATATAATCAAATATCTTCTGTTCCCAAATTTGAAGCCTGTGTCTATGTTAAAAATCATTATAACTGTCTATGAATTGCATAATTAATTCATAAAATTCTTCACTAAACTCTCATTTTTGCATTTTTAAAGTAACCAAAAGAGCTTACGAGTTGGTGATTCAGATTTACATCAGATTTTTTCTTCCATTTTGTATTGAAAAGCTCAGCAAAGTAGGAGCAACGACTTGATAGAACAGCCCTGTGCGCTGAGAAACGGACCCCATGCACATAAAATATGATGTCAGAAAATGTAATGTCTTCTTGTAACCTAAAAATATAGAGAAGGAGAATGAAGTTAGACAATATTGAAAAAGAGTGGGTTGCGAGAAATTTGGCTGCTATTTTTCTAGCCCATCAATGTAAAAGTTCCACCATTGGTTTGAAGACTGTTTCTTCAGATATGCTTATCCACAATTTCTGACAACGTTTCTCAGTTTTTTTTTTTGTTTTTTTTTTAACCTTCAAAAATGTAATTCCATGTATAACATGCAGTATTTCACAACTGCTAAATGAATAAATAATCAACTATAATCCAATATATTCATCATCATCAAAGTTTTCAACATCCACATTTTCATGCTTGCATGAGTCAGATGAACTTTATTGAGGTGGTTTGTTTCTATCACCAACACCTCACCTGTTTCCAAGCAAGATATTTCCCCATGGCCAAACACGTTTCTGCAGGATACTACAAATGACACTACTTGTATAACAGTGACATTCATATACACCTATTACATGTTGTCACACACACAACACACAACTAGCCAAATGAATAAACCCTGAAGAAGCTGTACTGAAAATCATAGCACTGATGTCAGTAATCTGTGCAGTGGAAACACGTGTAGGTCACAAAGATCATAAAAATAAGCTGTATAAAATTGTAAAGAGCAAATACATTTTGAGGATGAATGAGTCTCCATATTCTTTATTGCTATAATTATTGATAATATATACTCCAGACAATATTACCAATCCAGTGAAGCAAACACGGAATTACCCATCAGAGGAATTTACAGAGTGACTGATAACTAATAGTAATCATAGACATAAAATACTGATTGATTTGGTTAGTCGTAACCTGGGACTTAACTGAGAACCACCACGGTATTTTCCCAGATAATATATCCCTATAAACTCACACACACACACACACACACACATATACACACATACATATATACAACAGGGCTCTTTTAGTTTCTGTCCACCACCAAATCCTCTCACAAGATTTTGGTTGGCCTGGGACTATAGTACAACATACTTGTCCAAGGTATGGATGCTTTTTATGTGACATCAGCACCCATGAACCTGCAAGATTAGGATTGCTCTGCTGAAGAGGGATGAGGAGACATGCCTGTATGCAAGAACAACCATGATTTTACATATCAATAACTTAAAATAAATGAAAGATTCCAATGAAATACCTTTGCAAGTATTCATCAAATATATTTCTCTGCAGAATTTTAGCTGTAATAACTTTGAAAGACTTCAGTAGATTCCGAATCTCATTGTTTAAGGCACCATAAAGGCATCTCTCCCCATCAAAGGTATTTCTCTCACATTTAGCACCTGTACAAATAGATAATTTAACAAAGACAAACATAAACAAAAGTTATAGACTATTTGCTTTGCTTCTACATCAGCTCAGATGTTCAAAGTTTCTTTCTACCTTTAGCACACTGTAGGTGCATCAGCTCACCATAAGAGTTTTCTCCCCTGTAGTAACAAGGCAGTAGCAGGGAAAACAATTCTAGAGAAAATAGTGTACTAATGGTTAATGGTAACAATAGCCACAGGCTACATGTTCACAAAATACAACAGATAGATACACTTGTGTTAACTCTCAATATGTCGATTGCCAAAAAGTTGAATATTTCACCCACAAAGTGTTCAATTGATTGGTATATACAATTCACATCATGTTTCTCATTTATTAGTCCAATTTTTGCCTGTAACTAATGTCAAAATAGTCTTAGTCACTTAGACATACCTTTTATTCTTTTACTGGTTTACATGGGTAGTAAGTGTAAAGGATTTAAATGTAGGTAGCACAAGTAATGGTTTTATTTGTGAGTGGCAAAAGCAAAGGGTTTATCTGTGGGTGACAAAAATAATGAGTTTATCAGTAGGCAGGGTGGTAAAAGTAACAGGTTTATCTGTGGGTATCAATAATAATGAATTTATCTGTAGGTAGCAAAAGCAAGGATTTATCATAGGGTAGCAAATGTAATAGATTTATTTATGGGCAGCTGACGTAGTTTTTATATATAACTTATAGTCCTTTCAGCCAATTGTTCTCTATGAGATTGATAAAATAGTATCAGGTGAAGCACTCCAGTTCATACATATAAAAAAAAATCAACAAATTCCAGCATGAACATAGTCATAAAACTGAAACCAGTAAAATGAAGGAAGAATAAAGTGTTTTCTATAACTCTGTATAATTGTAACTGAACACAGACCATTTGATGGATCAATGTTAAGATGCTTGGAGAAGGAGATTGAATGGCTTAGAATAGAGTTTCTCATAGGCACGTGGAGATTGAAAAGGAATTCAACAAATATAAGAACTTAAAATATAATGAGAATGTAGGGCCTTTGCTGACTATGCATCTGTATGCATGTGTATGTGCAGGCTTGGGCAAGATTCTTGAGAAAGACTCAACTGAATGCAAGTTACCCCTTTCCATGCCACTAATTTTTTATCTAAGGGAAGGTTGTCTACTTGGGTTGATACCTCTTGGCAATGGTGTTGTCACATGTGTTGCTGTCATGGCACAAAAAAGCCATCTTACCTAACTCTCTAACAATTTTGTCAATCTAATGCTCTGGATTGCTGCTTTTTTTATAAACCCTGAAAAGGCAATGTTAACCCTTTGTCTGTCCTGTGTATCACATGTGGTACACAGGACATATTTCTCTGATGTTCATGCATCATATATGATACACATTCAAAATTCTTTTCAGCCACAGGAGTAACCTGGGTCTTAAGAAAGGAGTGCTTTATATCACTCAGAACGTATGATACAAGAGCCAACAAAATGTGTCAAAACAAGCATGAACAGTTAGGAAAAACTTATGAAAATATTTTGGACAGGCAATGGGTTAACTTTGGTGTGATATTAATCCTTTAGCATCCAAATCACTCATTCAATTGTAATATTTATTTATTTAGATGGTTTTGAATAAATCATGCATTACCTCATAGTTACAAGATTTCAATGATGTTATTGTTAATTTTTATAAAGACATTGTAAAATAGGTATGACAGGCTGGATATGGCCAATTTCAACAGAAAACAAGTAGAAATATTTGAACCAGATATGACTGGTTTAAACGCTAAAAGGTGAACACAATGCAGACAGTCACAGTAAATACCATGTGGTATCATAGTCAACACTTTATTAACTCTTTAATACACCACTACATAAGAAGAATGATAAGGAATAGGAGCAATGAAAATGACCTCATTTCATGGTCCAGTGAAAGAAGTATAAAAACATTATAACTAAATTCAGTAGATGCAAAGAAATAGTTTAAAAGCACTACTGATTTTAGTTTCTATCTGTTAGTAAAGGCAAACAAAGAGAAAAGAAAAGAAAAAGTGTATTACCTCGAGTCAAAAGAAAATATACAACATCAATATGACCACATAGGCAGGCATAATATCTGAAAGGAAAAAAATATTTTATAATACTAATATATACAAAGAAAATGCAGATGCAAAGATAGATAGCTAGAGATGTAGAAATCCTCTCCTTCTATGTCATATATGCTAGTTATATCTATTTATCATTCACTCTACCCTGAATTGTGGTACAATATGGACAGATTTTTGAATACCGATTAACTTTTATGTAGATATAACAATTCAAAGGATAAGCATATTACAATGGATAATACTAGGTGGACTTTTCCTTTTTTCTTTGTGATGTAATCTTGGGACTGAATATGTTTGCGACTGAAGATAGCTTTAAACCATCCTTTCTGTCAATTATATACTCATATAACGATGCAATGACTGTTTGTGTATAAAGCTTGAAACACGTGTACCGCGGAATCCTTTGTGTTTTGTTTTCATTTTACGTTTTTATGTTTTAATATATGTAGAAATATAGATAGGTAGGTAGACAAGTCCCTTTAGCATGTAAGTCAGATATGTTATTTTGACAAATATATATATATAAGACCTGTTGAGGCAAGTGAAATCAAAATCGCTGACATGGCTGATGACAGTACCGCCTGATTGGCACTCATGCCAGTGGAACGTTAAAAGCACCATCTGACCATGATTGTTGCCAGGATCACCTTACTGGCACATGTGCTAGTGGCACGTGAAAAACAACATTCGAGCATGGTCGTTGCCAGTACCGCCCGACTGGCTCCCGTGCAGGTGGCACGTAAAAAACACCTTTTGAGCATGGTCGTTGCCAGTACTGCCTGACTGGCCCTAGTGCCGGTGGTATGTAAAAGCACTCACTAGACTCTCGGAGTGGTTGACATTAGGAAGGGCATCCAGCTGTAGAAACTTTGCCAGATCAGAATGGAGCCTGGTGCAACCTTCTGGCTCGCCAGTCTTCAGTCAAACCATCCAACCCATGCCAGCATGGAAAGCAGGTGTTAAATGATGATGATGATAATATATTAGAGTAAAAATCAAAAACCAAGGCAGAATGAGTATCTCAAGTCATTTAGAATAATTTAATTAGGGTAAGGTGAATTTGAAGTCTTACAACCATTTCTGG
This sequence comes from Octopus bimaculoides, assembly GCF_046866305.1. Classification (NCBI taxonomy): domain Eukaryota; kingdom Metazoa; phylum Mollusca; class Cephalopoda; order Octopoda; family Octopodidae; genus Octopus; species Octopus bimaculoides. The sequence goes on along the minus strand of NC_142932.1, from coordinate 8,408,677 downwards.
GATTACCCAAGTGGTAGGTTAACATGTCCACACACTGGGTATTCTGTCATCAGAGACAAGGTATGAATATTTTAGACTGGGAAAATTTACAGTTTACGATGAAGGAATAAAATTCACAGTTTATAAGGAATAAAACAGAATAAAGGAATAAATAGAAGAATAAAGAGTAAAGGTAGTTAGAAGAATATAGGCAGGAGAATAATGTTCACAACTCATCTTTTTCCACTCTTATATAATATATACCTGCTAAAACGAAACGCTAATACAGAACCCTCATTTTATCAATATAAAACCTATATCAAATATTCATATACCTTCCCCTCTTTCTCAACATATTTTTTTAGATAATTTTTGGACCTTTACTCAATATACACATATATATACATTATTTGTAAATAATCTATTTTTTCTTTCACAATATGTACTTAGATACACCCCTCTCTCACCTATTCTAAATATTAGTATTATTATTATTATCATTAACTATTGTCAATCTGTATGATACTTTTTACTTTTATTTTTGATATATGCAAACACCTTTTAATACTTTTCGGTGACTATTTTGCCCTTATATATCTTTTCCCCCTCTTTTCTTCTTATTCGTAACCTATTCCAGTTGTATAATGTGTATATATATTTTTTAAAAACTACTTCTCTTAACTATCCCAATTTTTATTTCTTAAATTTTAAAAATTATTTTGGGTTTCTTACAAATCTACCTATATTAATCAAAATCTTACAGATGATGTGCTTATGCTTACAGTAATTCTAGGTGCACAACAATCACTTCCACAAAATGTACACACTCTCATAGATATAGTTTATTTATCATTGGTTATACACATAAATAGATTTATAGTACTTCCACCTTTTTTTTCCTCTTTATTATTTATTATTATTAATATTATTTTTATTTATGTCATAATTATTATTACTGCTTTTAACGTTTTATTTTTCAACTTTATATTAACACCGGTTAATATAATTAATATATTATATTAATAGGCACAGGAGTGGCTGTGTGGTAAGTAGTTTGCTTACCAACCACATGGTTCTGGGTTCAGTCCCACTGCGTGGCACCTTGGGCAAGTGTCTTCTACTATAGCCTCGGGCCAACCAAAGCCTTGTGAGTGGATTTGGTAGACGGAAACTGAAAGAAGCCCGTCGTATATATGTATATATATATGTATGTGTGTATATGTTTGTGTGTCTGTGTTTGTCACCCCAATTTCACTTGACAACCGAGGCTGGTGTGTTTACGTCCCCGTAACTTAGCGGTTTGGCAAAAAGAGACCGATAGAATAAGTACTAGGCTTACAAAGATTTGCTCGACTAAAAGGTGGTGCCCCCGCACTGCCGCAGTCAAATGACTGAAACAAGTAAAAGAGTAAAGAGAGAGAGTATACATTATATTCTATATTTTACTTATAAAGTTTATACATATACTTATGTCATATATTACACATATTATTATACACAGGTATATGGGGGTGTACATATGTGTGTATATATCTGCATATGTACACATGTAAATATACATATGTGCACATATCTTTTTACCTTATTTCGTAGATTTGTTCCTTTCAAATGCATCAGTATACAACATATATATATACATACTTTGAAATAATATTCTTCTCTTATATAGATTTATATATATGAATTACTTCTCGTATCTTTATTATACTTATTTTTTCGCACCTATCACTCCAAGATAATAAAAATATTTTTCTTACATCTGCTTTCACCATAACGTTATGAAAGTTAGAAAATTCATCATCATCGTTTAACGTCCGCTTTCCATGCTAGCATGGGTTGGACAAAATTATTTATAAAACTATCTCTACGGTTTTCTACCTCTTTTATCCATAACTAGATTCTCAATTCATATTGTAATTTTTTTAATATCTAACATAGTTAACATTAAAATATAGAAACGTGAAATTCTCCGAAAAATCTTTCTTACAAATATATCTTAGTTCGTCTCCCCTACATTGTGATCTTATTCAACCTCTCCAAAAAAAAAAAAAACTCATTTATCACCATACGTGGGTTTTTTTTTTTTTTCAATAATTTTAACCACAGCAAGTATTTTCTTTCTCGATTCTATCATATTAACAACTATTCTTCTTTTTTTATTCCTTCCTCTTAGACTCATTTCACACAAATATAATGCTTTTTAACTAATAATAAATCTTTTTTCCCCATTGTATTAACCTAATAATTACTCCCTCACAACTCCAAATCTTCTTTTCATTTGAATTTCAAGTAACTTATATAAAATTATATCAATTATTCGAATTTCTTACTCATGGAATTTTTTTTAAACAATTTCTTTTTAATATACACCATAATTTATTTTCATTATATGCTACTCATAACTGTCAAATTATATATAACCGTCCCATTGGATGCTTATTTATATATATTTATCTATACATATAAATCTGACATGGGCAATTCTTTCTTGTCTTGGAATTCATGGTGAAACGACTGGGTGGAATTGCGCAAAAAATTACACAGATGTGTAGAATGATCCAGTGGTGATGCTGGGCTTTGTATTGTTTCATAGCTCCCATGGTTACCGAGATAATCTTCTATAATAATACTCTTGTGTTTATGAATGAGAAAGGAAGGGGGTGATGTCATATTTTTTTCATAGCTCCCATGGTTACCGAGATAATCTACTATAACAATACTCTTGTGTTTATGAATGAGAAAGGAAGGGGCGATAAATGATTAAGGAAGGAAGGGGTGATGTCAGACTTGGTAGTGGGATGATGAAAATTGTATGCTGACAAATTTAATATGAAGAATCTTTATTAGAAATCGAACTTTACAAAGTAAAGGATGAAATAGAACTCAACTTTTTCTCATATATATATATATATATATATATATATATATATATATATTTCGCTTTTGGATTTGGTTTGCAAGATTTTTTATGTGATTTCGTGTGCTGAAGCATATTCTGTTGTGTCTGGGGAGAGTCATTTTCTTATTGTGCCTTAAAATTTAACACACTCACCGGTAGAATTTCCACTTATTTCTTATTTTTATTTTCCCTAAAATTTTCGTTGCGTTGTGCAACCTTTTCAAGATTATTGAAATAAAAATAAGAAATAAGTGGAAATTCTACCGGTGAGTGTGTTAAATTTTAAGGCACAATAAGAAAATGACTCTCCCCAGACACAACAGTATCATCATCATCATCATCATCGTTTAACGTCCGCTTTCCATGCTAGCATGGGTTGATATCAATATATTATAAATTAACTACCAACAAAAATAATTGGTAAGCTAACTCAAAAAACCATCACCAAAATAGCAGAAAAAAACGACTGTGAAGGTATGTAGACTCTTCAAGAATCGATCCTTTTGGTTATATTAATAATAATAAAGGAGTTAAGACACAAAAACGTATATAATTAAATGAACATATTTATGTTCATTTAATTATATACGTTTTTGCGACGTAACTCCTTTATCATTATATATATATATATATATATATATATATATATGCATATCATTTACAAAGATCATGAGAGTATTCACTGTCCCAAAAATAGCACAATATACTGGTAACCTTGATTAGGTGTTTGAACATAACCTAGTTCAACTGCACAGGTAGTTCAAGCAGCTGACAGTATGAACAGCAGAGCAATAGACCAGCTATCCTGAAGTCCCTGAGCTGTAGCTGTCAATAAGATCACTGAAATCAGGGTTTAATGAATACAATAGGAAGATGTGAGGTGTAAGGAAGGAACAGAGGGAGGGGGAGACAAGTTGCACATTAAGAATCTCAACTGACTTCAGTTCTTAACTGATTTACATCAATGTTAAAGGGGGGAGGAATTGACGCCACTGCTGTCACAGTCATAGTTGTCATCATTGAGTACCTATTTTTGATGCTGGCATGGAATGGAGATGGTTTGACAGGATCCAGCAAGCTGCATCAAGCTTCCATGTCAGCTTTGGCATGGTTTCTATACCTGGATGTTCTTCCTATATGTATGTGTATATGTGTTCGTGTGAGTATATACAGAGAAAAGAAGTGTACTCTCATGCAGGAAAGAATATCGAATTTGTTTATGCCCAAGGTGCCATACAATATGAATGAACCTGAAAGCATGTGGTTGGGAAGCATGTGGTTGCCACACCTACACCTATTGTTATTTTCACAGTGTTAAGTGTCAAAGTATTTCTTTCTAATATTGTTAGAAATGACAGTGTTGGTCATTAGTGGTCAAATATTACTCTTTACTCTTTTATTTGTTTCAGTCATTTGACTGCGGCCATGCTTGAGCACAGCCTTTAGTCAAGCAAATCGACCCCAGGACTTATTCTTTGTAAGCCTAGTACTTATTCTATCAGTCTCTTTTACCGAACCACTAAGTTACGGAGACCTAAACACACCACCATCGGTTGTCGAACAAAGTTGGCGGGGACACAGAACACACAAACATATATATATACATATATACAACGGGCTTCTTTCAGTTTCCGTCTACCAAATCCAGTCACAAGGCTTTGGTCGGCCCGAGGCTATAGTAGAAGACACTTGCCCAAGGTGCCACGCAGTGGGAATGAACCCGGAACCATGTGGTTGGTAAGCAAGCTACTTACCACACAGCCACTCCTGCGCCTATTGGGCACTTATAATTATAACTGAAATTGATGGGGAGTGAGGAAGAGGCAACTTATTTCTTTTTGGCTTTGTTTTACCACACTTATATTCCTTTTCTCTTTATTGTTATGCTGTGCTACTGTGTTCTTGGGCAAGACACTTTATTTCATGTTGCTCCAGTTCACTCAGCCATAGAAACGAGTTGCAACGTCACTGGTGCGAAGCTGTATAGGCCTTTTCGTTTCCCATGGGTATAACATGGGTGGCATGGAGGGGGGGAGGATGGTATGCATGGGCAACTGCTGGCCTTCCATAAACAACCTTGCCCAGACTCATTCCTTGGAGGGGAACTTTCTAGGTGCAATTCCATGGTCATTCACAATCAAAGGAGGTCTTTTCCCTAATCTTAACCCTTTTGATACTACTCCTTGCTCTGTGTTAGAAACCTTTCGCTTTCAAGAGTTCTGAATTAAAATCTTCCATCAGAACTTAGTGTAAATTTATGATCCAAAAATCAATTAATAATGACAAGGTTATTTTATTAGATTCTTCATTATATTTAAAATTAATTGAAGTAAAGACAGAGTATCTCAACAGGAATATGGTAACAAAATGGTTAATGACTTTACATAGATTCAGGCATGGCTGATGGGTGTAGGCATAGCTGTGTAGTAAGAAGTTTGCTTCTCAAGCACATGTTTTCAGGTTCAGTTCCACTTTGTGGCACATGTCTTCTGCTATAACTCTAAACTTTGTGAGTTTGATTTGATAGATGAAAACTAAAAGAAGCTTGTCATGTGTGTGTGTGTGTGACAGAACCTTCTAGAACTAAAAACCATTGATTAAAGATTATCTTAGCCTAGTAAGATTATCCATGAAGTCAATCAAGCAATATATGTAATCGTCATAAACTACAAACCTTTTATCATGTTTCACCTTAACACAGTATAATGAGAACCCAAGGTGTGTGTGTACGTGCTTGGGCACATGTACGTGCATGCATGTGTGTGTTACTGTCTCCTTCTCTTGACATCATGTGATAAATGTAAGTCGCCCTGTCATACAAGCAGTGTCCTTCATTTCTACGAAAACATGTCCAATCATGAGGAAATTTTACCCTACTTGGAAACAAGTGAGGGTTGGTGACAGGAAGAGCATCTGGCCATAGAAAATCTGATGTCATTTTGGTATATGTCACTCCTTACTGATGTCCATGAGTGACAAGACTTTGGAGCTAACCCTTCCTCCTAATTAATGTCTTTGTGGGAATATATCTGGGTTAGCTGCTACTTGAGTAAGAATACCTTCCCTTCAGCTTTAGACTGTTTAATTGTTTACTATCAGGTCATCCCATAAGTTCTGTCCGATTTTGCCTTTATTAAAATTGAATGAAATTTAATAGTATTTTAGAATGTCTAATGAAATTTAAAATTATTTTTAACCATTTGTATACATTTAAACTAATTAGATATTATTTTACAGAATAATAGAATTAAAATTTCTTTGATTAAAACCCTTTCTAACATGGAAGTATCCAAAGAGCATTTGAGGCACATAATGCTTTATGAGTACAAAAAAGGAAACTCTGCAGCCAAAGTGACTCGAAACATACACTCAGTTTATGCAAAAGAATGCTTGAATGAAAGAACTTGCAGAAGATGGTTTGCAAAATTCAGAAGTGGAGATTTCAGCCTTGATGATGAAGATCGAACAGGACGTCCAGTTGAGTTTGATGATAAGCTCCTTGAGGCATTACTTGAAGAAACTCCTGCATTATCAGTTGAAGAATTGACAATAAATCTTAGTTCAAACCATACAACTGTTCGTCGTCATCTTCAACAACTTGGAAAGGTTCCTAAACTTGGAAAATGGGTGCCTCATGAATTGTCCAAAAGCAACCACAAATCTCAAGTTGACATCTGCTCTTCTCTCCATTCTCGCAAACTCATTCCACCCTTTTTCAATAGACTTGTGACTGGTGACGAAAAATGGATCTTCTATCAAAATGTTAAACATTGTAAACAGTGTCTTGGTAAAAGGGAAGAAGCTCAACCACAACTGAGAAGGGAACTTCATGGGGAAAAGGTTCTTCTCTCTATCTGGTGAGATTGCAAAGGAGTAATTCCCTTTGAATTGTTACCACCTAATGCAACAATCAACGCTCAAGTCTACTGTCAGCAATTAGAGTGTTCCAATCAAGCTTTGAAGAAAGAAAGACCTGCTTTAGTGAATCGAAAAGGAGTAATGTTTCATCAGGACAATGCGCGACCCTACACTGCAAAGATCACATCACAGAAGATCGAAGATCTTGGTTGGGAAAAAATTCTTCATCCACCTTATTCTCTTTACCTTGCTCCTTCAGACTACCATTTGTTTCATAGTTTACAGAATCATTTGGGGACATAACTTTCGCAAACCAGGAGGATGTTGAAACTGACATTTCAGAGTTCTTCACTTTGAAACCAAAAGAGTCTTACATTAATGAGATTTAAAAGCTTGTAAATAGGTGGAAGGAAGTCTTAGATAATCAGGGAAAGTATATTAATGATTAAATTTCAATTGAATATAACATTTGATCACTTGTTTTCTTTATTCAAAATTCAGACAGAACTTATGGGATGACTTGATACATTATCCAGTCTTTGACTCGCCTTAGCATCACAGTTGATATTTCATAGTCTATTTAAATCTTTTCAGTCTATTTGATTGTTTTACTCTGTGCTTCTCCATTAAGTATCTTAACCTAATTACATTTTTTTGTTTGACATCCTAAGCCTCTCCAACTAAATGTATTTATAACCATATTTGTCTACATGCAATCCTATTACACTGTTTGAAAGTTATTATGTAATGTCTGGTGTGGATTTTTGTTTACTATTGCATGAATTTGCATAATCATAGTATGTATGCAGGGTGTGTCAGGTTTTTGAGGACACCTCTTTTAAGAGCTCTAACGTTCTTATAACTTTTCTCTTTTTAAACTTTACTTTTCAGACATACAAAATCAGTCACCTGGCTGACTCAGCAAATGAAAAAGCACATTTTAATCATTGCCTTAAAAGTGCAGCATAGTGATACAGAGATAGCTTGCTTGATACAGAGATAGCTTGTTTCCTGAAAGTTGCTTGATCCGTTGGTGTCAGAGTTTGAAAGGAACTGGAAGGGATCCAATATCAGCAGCTAACTACAAAATGCATGCATGGGGTCCTAATACCATCAGAACATTTAACTTTGTACAAAAAGTCCAAGAAATAATCAGTAAAATCTCCAGGAAGTTCAGTAAGAGGCACTGCAAAGGACCTCAAGGTTTCAGAATGCATGATCAGAAGCGTTATGCATGAGGACATCTGGTACAAGTCATATGTGATGTGAAAGGGAGGGGGGGGGTTCAGTTTATGTTGGATGTGACAAGAGAGAATTGTTTGATCTGTGCAAAGTGCTTGCCAAACAAATCAAAACACCAAGAACCTGGAATGCTTTGATTTTTCTCTGATTAGAAAAACTTTGATCAGGTCTAAAAGGTAAAACAAAGGAATGACAGATGGTTATGCAAAGATCTGAATGAGGTTCCAGTGATCATGCATACTAAGTTTCCAGCAACTGCGATGGTTCTGGGAGTTGTCAGCAACAAGGGAAATGTCATGCCTCCTCAATTTCTTTCACAGGGCTTAAAAGTCAATGCCGTTGTCTACACAAAGGAGTTGGAGAAAATTGTGAGGCACTAGATAGACAGACTACACAACAGAAGATCATATGTCTTCCAACAATACTCTGCGTCTGTCTCATAAGGCTAGAACTACCCAAGTGGATGTGTTCCAATTTCTATGATCATGTTCTCCCAGACACATGACTTCCTAGTTCATCATACCTCAATCCTCTGAACTATTACAAATGGGGCATAGTCAATAGAGAGGCCTATCAACATCCCCAAAACGCCATACAATCTCTCAAGTTCCCCATAACCAGTACTATGTCCAAAATTGATAAAAATCATTTGATTCAGGCATGTCAATGCTTTCAACCCCATATTGAAGCCGCCATTGATGCTAACAGCGGATTCCTTGAATAGGTGTAATAAAAGGATTCTCAAGATTATTTGTACCAATTCGTTTGCAAATTCAGCTTTTCTTTGATGAGCTATGCATCTCTTTTCTAAATTCATACAAATGACCTCAAAAATGTGATGCACCCTGTATATATTCTAGCATGTTAAATGATTTAGTTATCCTACCTGTTACTGAAATGAACACACGAATACATAATATAAGTATAACTTCATTTGTTTAATGTCTTTTTTTTGTTTTTGTTTTTTTTTTTACATGTTAACATAGGTTGGACAAAGACTTGTCTGGGGCTGAATATTATGGCTAGATGATTTTCCTGTCATGTGTGTGTGTGTGTGTATGACTGTAAAACAATACACTGAGTTGTGTCCCATTTCACAGAAAACAAAGATGTTAACCATTGCAAAAAGTTCCATTTAACTGAAAGTGCTTGAAGGTAATACACCTTCTCTTCGACTTATGACTGAATTTCATTAGTTGATCTGGTTGTATATTGGATTTATATTTTTCAACACTATTTTCGTTCAAATGCAGCTGATGCTTGAAAGCGACTGAGTGAGACAGTGGAAGGCAGTGGATGCCTGGGTCTGAAGAAGGCCTGCATTGTTAGATGCTGTTGCCATAGTTATTGTATGCATCGCTGCCTAACATTCAAAAACCGATTTGCAAGTCGCTTAGGTCATAAGTCGAGGAGAAGGTGTACTCCAACATGACCATCCTTCATTGTCTGAAGCCAACAAATAAACAGAAATGTAGACCAGCACCAAAAATTAGGAAGTATCTGATATCATTAAAGACTTACAGAGGTGTGCTATCCCATTTATCATGGATATTAATCTCCACATCTTTTTCATCCACAAGATATCTATAAAAACACAAAACGATAATGATTTCTTTCATTGGTCACCAGGAATCAAGATGTTGGGAGCAATCAGTGAGAGATTTACATGGAGTAAAAAGATGAACACAACAAGAACAATAATAATGGTTTCAAATTTTAGCACAAGGCCAGAAATTTTAGGAAAGTGGGTAAGTCGATTACATCAACCCCTGTACTCAACTGGTACTTATTTTATCGACCCTGAAAGGAAGAAAAGCAAAGTTGACCTTGGTGGAAATTGAACTCGGAAAGTAAAGATGGATGAAATGCTGCTGAGCATTTTCCCCACCGATATGTTAATGATTCTGTCAGCTAGCCACTTCAATTATAATAATAATAATGGTTTCACATTTTGGCACAAGGCCAGTATTTTCGGGGAAAAGTCTAAGTCATTTACATGAACGCCCATATTTGAATGGTACAAGCAGAATTTGAACTTAGAACGTGAAGACATGAAATGCTGCTAGGCATTTCCCTCGGCATGCTAAAGATTCTACCAGCACACCGGATTAATAATAATAATAATCCTTTCTAGTAAAGGCACTAGGTCTGATATTGCGGGTAGGGAACTAGTCAATTATACTGACCCGAGTGTTTCACTGGTACTAAATTTATCGATCCCAAAAGAATGAAAGATAAAGTCAACCTTGGCAGAATTTGAGTTCAGAAGGCGGCGAGCTGGCAGAAACATGGCAAACAGAAACTGAGTGAAACCCCCCAACATTTTCAGTGTGTGTGTGTGTGTGTGTGCGTGCATGTTTTTCAACATACTTTTGTGCTAGGGAAACAGAGTCATTTGATAAGATAGGTACTAAACAGAAATAACCATTAGATTGTGTTAAGTGGATGAGAAACAAATTATTTCTCCTTGGTTAGGGTGCTAGTTCTATTAGAAAATATTCCTTATTAATTTAGTCCCCATATTCAGTTTTATTAGTCCTTAAAGGTAATGCTTTTTTTGGTATTCTGCTCAACCAGCAAAACAACTTGCTAAAAATAGCAAGTAACACTACTGTGTTACAATGGTGAGAATGCTGAAGAGCAAGACTGAATAACTAAAACAATCATCCAGTCAATTGTATCTTTTAAATTTATTGTTTGATAGACTGATAGAGACTGCTTCCTCTCAAACAATGCTCTTTTTCCAGCCTAACAAGACAAGTACGGCTGTGAAGGTGTGTGACTTAGTGGTTAAGGTATTCAGTCCATGACTGTAAGTTAGTGAGTTCGATTCCCAGCAGTGCATTGTATCCTTGAGCAAGACACTTAACTTTTATGTTGCTCCAGTCCACTCAGCTGGCAAAAATGAGTTGAACCAGTAATTCAAAGGGCCAGGCTTGTCACATTGTGTCATGCTGAATCTCCCTGTGAACTACATTAAGAATAGAAATGTCTAAAAACAAAAGTTTTACTATTTGTTTTTGCTTATGTTGTGACATATACGTATTAGTTTGAGAAACACTGAGGTGAATCAGAACTGAGCGGGACTAGTCAAACAGTTTCATTCTCGTCTGTGCACGCCCGCAATGAAATTAATCTAGTACATGCAGCACAACTTTATGCTGTCTTATTAACTTTTTGAAAACTCTTTCAGTGTTGGTGCGTTAATTGGATTACAGATTCAGTACATTAGTTTTGAACTGTATTTAAATTTAGTTTTAGTTTCGTTATTCTGTTAAACCAACAAATGCCGAGTCACACTCAAAACATTGACGAAGACAGATGAAAATACTGAGCAATGTGAAGAAGTGCAGATCACAAGTTCCTTAGCTGCTAGAGTTTATTTAGCAACGAATGCACAAATACCCTTTATGTGGCTTCATTTTCTCGACACGATATTGCTGTTATACATAAATAATAAACAGTTAGATTGTGTCTTGCATTGTGTTTTACAATTTAATTTTTTTAAATTAATAAATGTAAAGTGAGTTTTGTAATTAATGAACGAAATGGCATTCTCTTGTAGCTTGGATTAATGTTCTAATACTGATAAAAGAACAAGCTTTTCTGATTTGAACATGACAACAATACTTTTTTTGGAAACAACACGTGCGTGCGCGCTCGCACACACACACAGATAGGTAGATAGATAGATATGATTTGAATTCATACTTACTCGACAGTTTTCAAATCCCCAATTCTACAGCTTAAAAATAGTTGCTCAACATCCATGCTTAATAGACTAAATTGTGACTACAGATAACTGTATATTTTGATAAACAGGAGTACAAAAACAATGATAACTCAACTTTTGTTTAATAACTATCAATGTAGTCAAACACTTGAACCATTTAATAAATAATTTCGACGCTACCAAAATGTTAACTAAATACGGTAAATGTACTTATAAAAATTTACCCAAAATAGTATATCACCAGCAACAGTAAACTATATCACGTGAAGCAAATACAGAAAAACTAAAATTGCTAATCAATAAATTAGGATATATTTTCTTTAAAAGATGTGTTTTTAAAATAGTAGTTTACTGAACGTAATGTTTAAGTGAACATAAACGTTTTAATGAACGTAAATGTGTTGTTTCTTTGCAATATATTGATGTGCTACAATTAGATCTACTAAAATCATTACTTGTGCATAAAATACGAGAAACAAGACCAATAACAAACCCATTTCCGCAACGAGCAAGTTTGGAATGCATTTGCAAGCTTTTTGGGTGTAACTGCCGACAGTTAACAAACCAAACCGTAACGGATGGACTGATCTTTGAAATACTGAGGTGAAAAAATATTTCCTTTGAGATGAAGTATATCAAAAGTAAAGAGTAAATTAACAATATAGATATAAGTGTGTCGTATTAATAATGATTTGTGAAGGTAGTTAACAGATGGAAAATACAATTAGTTCTTTGGAATTATCAAATAAGTTATTTAGATTTTGATACCGTAAGAAATAAACGTGTGTATTAGTATATTATAGTTGTTTACAGTCGGTTATTTGACTAAACCCTTAAAAAGACTGAAGTTTATTCCGTACTGAATTGGAATAAAATTTAGCAATTACATATGGAAATATATATGTATATGTAAACACGTAAAAAATAACACAATGTGAAGATCAATTCTGGTTTCTTGTTCGTGTTCTATTGCAAAAACAATATACAGAAACAAAATATAGAAAGAGACAGAATCAATCGAGTTAGCAAGAGAAATGCAACAGGATGCGGCTGCTAAAAAAACACGAGCGAATAAACTGGTGTTTTGAAGCTAAAATATTAAGCGCTCGAAGTATCAAACCGTTTGTATATGACAATCTCCAATGTTTACTCTGGTCTCAATGTGCATTAAGGATTTCACACAGTCAACGAGAGTTATCTCCCTCCCCTATATCTGCGCAGTTTGGTGTCAACAAAAGTTTATTTAGAAACCATGTATTATTACGCAACTTCCAGTTTATACATTCCGATTGCGGCCAAGTAAATTCATAGGAAACTACTATATATATATATATATTGTAATGGGAGAAATTGATTTGTCCGAGTGGGCAGTTGTGATGATAAAATTTTGTTGTCATAACGACATGCTGCATGATCTGAAAGATGAACAATATATATATATATATATATATATATATATATATATATATATATATAAACAATTGCAGCGTGGAAGGTGTTTATAAACCATTTAAGAAACACACAACAACCGTTAGATTCACTTCAACATTTAAATTTAATTTGCCAAAATATTTTCGTCGCTTTGAGACCGAGACCTGTTCACTGACAAAATTCCGTGCTGCATCTGAGAAAGTAACAGTTAGTTCATGATATGTATGTATGTGTGTGTGTATGTATTTATGTATGTATGTGTACATATATGTGCGTATGCATATGTGTACATGCCTATATGCATGTATGTACTTGTGTATGTACGTGAGTATTTAGGTAAATGCGTAGACATGTCTCTGTGTGTGTACATGTGTATGTACATGTGAACGTATTTTTATGTACTGATATGTGTCTATAAGTTGTATATATGACTGTTACTTTGTTGAAGGTTGTATACACACACATATATACATATGGATATACATGTAACGATAAAGTTTTTAATTGATGTCGAGGGTCACCAATTTGTTGGTAATGCAGCTTCAGAAAGCAGCAATTCTTTTTTCACGGGGTCACCAGTTGTAATGGGAGAAATTGATTTGTCCGAGTGGGCAGTTGTGATGATAAAATTTTGTTGTCATAACGACATGTTGCATGATGTGAAAGATGAACAATATATAAAGTATTAAGGAAATATTTATTTACCGTTACGTTGAAAAATGCCATACCTCGACGGGCAGGTTATGATAAATCCAAAAACATGCGAAGTAAAGTTTGTGTTTGTGTCCTCTTCATTGTTTAGTAGTAATTACAGAGAGAGATGGAATGATGTGATAAGAGAACAGAATTAGAGCTAGTGAAAGCTGTAGGGTGTGGGACGTTGTCTCACAGGTGCTGGCAGTAAACTTCATTTTTTCCCTCTGGCCAAGGTTCTTGCTGGTCAGCCAGACTTCGTTCTCATTGAGTCGTCACCGACTAACTGATCTTTGCTTGGGGTTTTCTTGCTTTTATAACTATCTAGAAGTATAGACATATCATTGAGAACAATAGATTTAGTTGGTGGTCTTGTTATCTCTATTCTAGCTTTTGGTGAAGTAGAAGAGGTTAGAAAGGGTCAAGTGGTGAAGACATTATTTCGGTCTAGCTAAAGGCATCTGGAAAATGTAAAACTGCTGTCAGAGAAAAACCATTGTTCCACCGTGGGAAAAGTTCTGTTGCAGTGTTAATTTGAATTTGGATATAGTGGATCGAATCCACTTCATGCATGCGAGATCCACTACATACATATATATAGACACGCGCATATACACACGTGTGTGTGTGTGTGTGTACGTTTGTCCCTCTCACCACCGTCTATATATGTGTGTGTATATATATATATGTATATGTATGTATATGTGTGTGTATACAACCTTCAACAAACAGCCATGTATACAATTTGTACAGACACATATCAGTACATAAACATACGTTCACATTACCTTTCACCCGGTACAGTCGCTCACGCAGTGCTTTCTCTCCCTTGTGTGAAGCTTCCTATCTCGGACATGTGAGCATGTGTACAACAGCCAAACACCGCGTGAGCGACTGTGCCGGGTGAAAGGTAATGGTTCTTTTTGACTCCGCGTGTGTTGTGCTTAAAAACGCGTTTATATTCTTGAATGTGATAAAGTGTAGAATTAAATTATTATCTCGCTTCCTGCTTCAGGTTGCTGCCAGGATTAGAAAAATAGGTCGCACCCCTCCCCCAATTTGCTGATTTAGGCGGGATTTTTGAAAAACAAGGGGGAATTCGCGGCGATGTTCAGTGAACAAATTAAACACACTACCCAGCAGTGGCTAAAACGCGAACCGATCAAGTTCGCTGGAATTATGAAGCGCACAGTTCTATACGAGGATTTTTGTACTTTTTTTTCATAAACTAGGGTGATGGCTACTGACATTAAGCTTAAGGATTATATAATGTACAAGTATAAAGAAAGAAAGAAAAAAGGACTCATTATCTTGAATGTTATCGATAATATCGATTGGAAATAGAGGGTTCCGCAGTGCCTATACACGAGCCGCCACTGGTCCGAGGCTATAGTAGAAGACACTTGCCCAAGGTGCCACGCAGCAGGACTGAACCCTGAGCCATGTGGTCAGGAAGCAAGCTTATTACACCCCAGTCCCGCCTGTCGACAATATAGGTCTGCTAACATCGTCATAAAGTCATAAAATAAAAGGAAGGGAAGAATAACAGTAATTTCAATTACTGAACCAGCAGTTTAGCTTTATAATTCCAGGGCATGAAATATTTACTTACTACGGAACTCACATAATTAACATAATTAAGTCAATTAATAGTTTTTCATAAATAGCAATAATCAAAACATTAGTATAAAAACTACTCAGTTTAAAACGAGACAAAGAATTATTGCGTGAACTTGCTCCAACCGGAATTTCATAAAGAATTGTAACGACAAATATTCTTTTCTGTTCTAGTCACAAGGCCTGAAATTTTGGAGGAGGGGGGGGGCAGTCGAATAGATCGACCCCCAGTACGTAATTGATACTTAATTTAGTGACCTCGGAAGGATGAAATGCAAAGTCGACCTTGGCGGAATTTGAACTCAGAACATAAAGACAGACAAAATACTGCTAAGCATTTCGCCCGGCGTGCTAACGTTTCTGATTTCTTTATTGCCCAGGGGACAAACAAGGCGTGCTAACGCTTCTGCCAGCTCTCCGCCTTTGTAAAGACAAATACTATGCTATTAATAACATTCCAATTAAATCATCATGGAACAGTGGTAGTAGTGGTGGTGTCGTTGTACAGAACAGCGAGCTCTGTTCAGTTTACTTTGAACACTTTTGACAAAATTTCGTATTTTAGAAGTTATTTCGTGTTAAAGTTGTTGTATTTGGGTAATTTCAACCAATCAACGATGTGTATTCAGTTGAAGAAAGCTACTGCTGTTAACGATAGTAATCGAAGAGGAACAACTTTCGGGTCATCTCTACTAAACGTCACCACTCTGTTCTATTCGTATGTTATCCTTTCTTCCTTTCTAGTCAGCACCGTGCATTCCTTACTCTTTCCCTCTCTACTGGCAGACAGCCACCGCTACACTATCAACCAACGAGCAAACTACTCACTGCCGCTACAATTACCATATTTTCTGGTATATAAGCCGCTATTTTTTACCTGGAGAATGTAGTGTGCGGTTTATAGAAAGGTGCGCCTAATATATTTACTTTTTTATAAGTTTCAGGAGGAAAATAATTTGTGTATGGAGATCGACTGTTTGTTAATCATTCGACCTCGTGTAATGGATGTACATGTCATTTTAGTAATTGACTGTGTTATTACTCCTAATATGTCTGTTATGCTATATGTACGATTGATTCTGTGTACATGTTTATTCTAGGAAACTCAAATGGAAAGTATTTTGAACGTTGTACAAATCTTGTACCACTAATTGTTTGGGATGAAAAAAAAAAGCAAGAGATGATTAGTAATTAAGTAAATCGACTACTAATACATGTAAAATGTTTTAAACATTTTCACAATTAGCCAAAAAAAAAAAACCATTGAAATGTTATCTTATAACCTTTTATGAATACAATACACATCCGTTATACTTTAAGAATATGTTCCTGGGGAACACAAGATCGCAACTGAGTACATGTTAGACAAAAACTTTTAAGCTATCACTGTGCAAATACGAAATGTTAGCTGATTAACGGCACCACAAAACAACGGTAAAGAACAGGTTTTCATTTGTATCTATTATCATTGTTGTAATGGACTATGTAACAACAGATTAACAAAAAATCTTGGATATGTAAGCATATGCCTCAAGGGATACTTCTCTCTGTCATATATTACATGAATATGGGCGTAATGGATAACAGCTAGTTTTCGGCCGCACCTTTGAACCCTGTTGTGTCCACCACTCTGATTGGTTGGTATTGGCGTATTTTGTCTCCTGTTCTATTGCGCGCCAAGATGCAACCCAACCAATCACAGCCTTCAGATAAGGTCGCGTGAGACAATCTTTTCTAAACCCCAGTTTGAGCCCCACAGCATGGTATAAAAGCTAGCCTCTCACCGTCACAGTTGTCAGTCTTGGCTCTAGGCCTTCTGAGGTCTAGCCGCTGGCCACAGAGCACACAGCCAGTTCCAGCGACGACACAACAGCAGCCACATGGAGAAATTCAACACTTCGTTCAGCAGCATTCAGAACCTCCAGCTGCTTAATGTCAACATCGTCTCTCTACGTACACACCACCAGCACGCTCGCACAGGTTCTATCTCCACACTGTTTGCGAAATGCTTCACCATGGTTAACAGCAAATACAACCTCCTGTAACAGGTAACCGGCAGCAGCATTGAAGCCACAACTTCATACTCGACATGTGCCTCTCCCCGGCTCTGCTACGCGGCCTCAACTTATTATTACAGCACCTCAACCACTGTGTACCTTAGATACGAACTGCTATTTTATCACCCTTGTGTCTAGACATTCTTCTAACTTCATTATAGACTCTTTTCTATGCTCTGTATTTCTCGCACACGCATACATTCATGTTTGTATACACATACATTTTGTTTACATGACGGCCTGTCTATTATTGTGTTTATTATGTCGCACTCACACACAGACACACAAGTTGACATATCAATAAAATCTCTTAAACCTTCTACCGGTTGTGTCTCTCTTTTCCTTCTGGCACTTATACTCATTTATCCTTTTAATATTTTTATTTGTATCGACCGTGCGATGTACTAAAGAACCATTCCTCGTCACCTCTCCTGATCGCACTGTCCTTACAAAAGATATTCTAAGGAAGAAGAATTCAAACTGATTTGGATATTTTGATCCCAATCAATTAGTGGTACAAGATTTGTACGGCATTCAAAAGATTCTCCACTTGAGTTTCCTAGAATAAACGTATTCACAGAATCATGTGTGCATTTAGTACAATACACATAACAGCTGACACTCTGTCGGTTAAGATTGTTCCTGATGGTTCCAGTTGATGCAACCAACGGAACTCGTGAAATTAACTTGCTGAGCACTCCACAGACACGCGTACCATTAACGTTAGTTCTCAAGGAGATTCAGCGTGACCCAGAATGTGACAAGGCTAGCCCTTTAAAATACAGGTACTAATCATTTTTGCGAGCTGAATGGACTAAGGAAACGTGAAATAAAGTGCTTTGCTCAAGGATACACCGTACCGCTGGGAATCGAACTCATGTCCATAGGCTCGGGAGCCGAATACCCTAACCATTATGCCACACGCTTTCACTAACACTCATATTGTAAGAGTAATCACAGTCAATTACTAAAATGTCAGTTTCACCCATTACATTATATTGTGAGGTTTTATGATATAGAATGGATGTTTTTATAGAAATATTCCATCAGTTTTCTTTATCTTAACTATAACTACAGTCTGTATCTGTTAACTTTAGACCTTTCAGTTAGCAAATCTTTCCTAAATATTGATCACTTTTGTCTGTGTACAAAGAACTTGTATTTTTATAGTAAATGGTTTGTATTTTGACACCTTACCCAGAAAATTTAGCTGCATACATGTTTTGGCAGAATTTTTAGAAGCCTATACAAAATGCTTGATGTGTTTAGTGATGGCTCTAAACGTTTTGAGTTATAAATCCTCTTTCATCTTTTTTGAGTCGCTAAAACAAAGTACCTATCAAATGCCGATATCAACTTGATATCTCTACAAAGTATCCTGAACGTGAATGGGATTATAATATTTCTAGAAATATTTTTTGACACATATCTTTCATAAAAGCGAAATATTATTTGTAATAATTATGTAAAAGAGAACATAAGTGGAGAAAAAGAAGAAATCAAGAAATGAGTAATTTAAGCAGAGACATATGTACTTCATTAGTTACCGGCAAGTTGGCAGAGTTGTTACCACCCTGGACAATATGCTTAGCGGCATTTCTCCCTGTTCTATGTGTCTTTCAGGGTCGATAAAATAGAGTATCAGCTGAGTACTGAGTCGATGTAATTGACTTCCCCCCCACCACCACCACCATCTTCCCGCATCTAAAATTTCAGGCCTTGTGCCCACTAGCCTAGCTGAGTGAGGTAGGGGGCTACTCGTGAAAAAACCCACAAAAGCCTTGGGTGCCTGACCAACAGGGCAGGAGTCCTTTTACTTTTCACAGACGCATGCTCAAAATGGGTCCTTTCACACTTGTCATTTTCCTGACATTCACCCATCTTTCAACAAATTTGCTAGAAGGCAACACCTCCCTCTCCATCTTTTACTCTTAGTCTTCTTAACAAAAAAAAAAGGAATTCGCAAGTTATTCCATGTTAAAGTTGTCGTATTTCTGTAATTTCAACCAATCACTGACGTCTATTCAGCTGAATAAGAGTTACTGCTGGGCGGTCATAAAAATGTTATTCCCTGTGACATATTTCATCCGGTTTAATCGTAATTTATACGCATATATTGTTTATATAATAAATTACGCTTTGCGTATCTATGTGTGTAACAATTTTAGAGTTCGGATTCTAGAGTTAGGGTTAGGGTTACGGTTAACAGTCTAGTTAGGGTTAGGGTTAGAGTTAGGGGATTAATACGATATACACCGTTACAGCGCTAACTGTTTTCAACTGAATAGACGTCAGTGATTAGTAGAAATTATCGAAATAAGACAATTTTTTACATGAAATAAATTCGAATACAAAAATATTTTTTCTGTTCTATAACACAAAATAGATAAGTATACGAAGTTTGAAAGTCTTTCGGTACCAAAAACACTACATAAAACATAAATGAAAACTGGCGACCCCGTTTTAAAATAGATCCCATTGCGACAGGTGAAATACCGCTAAGCATTTCGCCCAGCGTGCTAACGATTCTGCCTGCTCAATAACATAAATAAACTGCACTAACGAACGATTCGAAAGAAGGCTGAAATGGTGTTATATATAACTACCAACGACTGTAAAGTTTAAGACCTTTATAGTATGTCGAAGAAAGAAATATTAAATGTGTATATTCAGTAAGCCTTTATTCTTTCATATAAATTTCAAGCTTCCAATTCTACCTTAACTTAGGCTAGACAGGGTTGTCTCCCCTAACCTCTACTTCTACAATACGTGTGTGAAATAAATTGAAATACTGATATGATAAAATGAAACACAGGTAGACGTCAATTTACCTCGGTAATTGGTTCCAATATATGCGACGTACATCGATAAACGACATCACACAGAAAAACTTTAATAAAAAGTTATTTGCTCTTGTATGTTTTAATAAATGGTTTGTCCATTTTTTCACTTGTATTTAATTTTATTTTCCACTTCAGGATCGGATTTTAGGTATTTTTATTTGTTTTTAATTCTTATGCATTTAAATATGTTTGCTGTGCCCGGATAAGTCGGCTGTATTTGACGTTTATGTTCTTTTCGGGGTTTTTTTTTTCCAGTAATTTCTTAGAAAAACGACGTTAAGTTGAAAAAGTCGCGAGTCGAAACGACGCAAGCGAAAGTAATGCTTGTACTTAGGAAAGATGTATTACTTTTGTTGGTGACTAGTACGACTTGTACCACTCGTAGTAGTGGTTTATCTTTCCTAAGTATAGGCATAGTGGTTGAGTGATAAGAAGCTTGCTTCCCAACTATACGGACCCGGGTTCAGTCCCATTGCGTAGCTTCTTCTATAATCTCGGGCCCACCAAAGTTTTGTGAGTGGATTTTATAGACGGAAACTGAAAGAAGCCCTCATCCCTCCCTAATTCTGTAGTCCCTCTACCCCTACCTTTCTCCTCCTCCTTCCACGTGACCGATGTTCAGCCAAGCCTGACCTTTCTTCCTTGATTCGACTACCATCCGTGTGGTATCTCTTATATTCCTTCCCATGACTTTCATCTTCTATGTTCCTGCCGTAAGGCTTCACTTCCACACATGCCAGCTTAATTTAATTCGTCCTTAGTCGAAAGACACCTGTTGTTAATCTCCTGTTGTTTGTATTTGTAATTGTGTACCATTTCTCGTTTTTTGTTTTTTTTTTCATCCTTGTTTTCGTATACATTCGCTTGCTTTCTTCCAAAGAATCTAGTGCTCTTAGCTTAAATTTTCTTGGGACCGGCCAGATTAGGGCAGTCTCGAGAGTAACCGGCTGAAACTGCAAAGACAATCTGGTACTTGACTGAAGATTGAAAGCTCCAAATGACCCGTCCTTGTTTTTTTCCTGTCCTTTTTTGTATCGTCTAACTGTTCGAATATTTTGTTGTCACCTGTTACGATCTTGTTCCATTTTTTTTTTTGTTTATATATATATATATAATCCGAAATGTACAATATATATATCTATCACGGCTGATCTTACCAATCGGTTTCGTGCAAGGAATATAATTGAGTATTAGGTAACAATCTGATTATATAACCTTACGCTCATCAGAGTTAGCCAATATGAAAGGGATATTCACTTCCATATGATGTGATGGATATGTAAGAACGACCGTGCGAACCCAAAAGGAGAAATGGTGACGAATGGAAAAAACAGGGCTCCTTTTATTTAAACGCGTCACACGGTCGAACACAAAAATTATATCAAATATGATATATATATGTTATACTTCGATAACATAGTGAATTCGTAGATGCCAGTAAAAGAAGATGATAGAACACAACCGTATGAGATGAATAACAGAAATATTTATTGACATTAAAATGTATGTCTGTGTGTGAGTGTGAATGCGACATATTAAAACATAATAAAAGACAGGCCGTCGTATAAAGAAAAGAGTGTATGTGAGTGATACATGTATGTGTATGCGTGAGGTACATCAGATAGAAAGAGTCAGTAACACGTGTGAGCATTTGCCGGTTTGTTGAGTACACAATAGGAAGAGTCTGTATGTAAGAAGTTGAGGCGTGTGTGTGGCAGTGTGATCACTCGTTGTGATGTTAGGGCTTCCATGCTGAGCCGGGTTCTTGTATGCAGATGTTCGTCGCAGGCTAGGTTCTTGTCTGTTATTTATCGTGGTGAAGATGAATCACCAAACAGAATCGAAGAGAGATGTGCTGCGGTAGTTTGGTTAGTTGGTGTACGTAGAAATCATGTTGATGATGTCGGTGGCGAATCTTGTAGTTCGTAATGTCGTGTTGACTGGCGGCGACGATGCTGGTAGTAGTCGTAGAGTCGTGTTGATGTAGTCGCTGGAACTGCTGCTGCTGATCTGTGTGGTACACGGAACAGTCTCTAAGAGAACTGAACCGAGACGAATTTGCCGGGTATAATCTAGTCTATTTAAAGCAAAATAGTGGCTCCAGAGAGGGATTAGAAAAACACTATCACGTGACCTTATTAAGGGCTGTGATTGGTCAGTTTGCATTCTGGCAGGAACGGTATGAAGCAGTTGCCGCTTCAAATAATAATTAGTCACGTGATGACAAGGAAAGATGTTTTCTACTACGGCCGAACTTGAATATATTTATAACAGCAAGAGAAGAAGGCTTCTTTGTATACAATGGCGATCGAGGTGTTAGTTTCACTACAGATATATAATACTGTACATTTTGGATAATACAACTACTCTATTGACAGATATTCGAGTACGTCTTTTCCCTGACTTATGGACTCTTGGACGACTCATGCATATATATGTATGTATGTATGTATGTATGTGTGTGTGCGTGTGTATATATATATTATTATGATTGACCGTTGACTGAACACTATTCAATTTTTTTTCTCCGTGTTTTTCTCCTTGTCTCCGTATTCTTTCTGTTGAAGAGCGTAGCTCGAAACGTCAAAGACTTTCCGTATTCCCGAGCGTCATACTAATATATACTTTTGTTATTTACACCACCTGTCCTCGTCTGTTGTTATTATTTGTATATTCTCCCATATATATATATATATATATATATATATATACTTATTTTATCGACCCCAAAAAGGATGAAAGGCAAAGTCGTCCTCGGTGGAATTTGAACTCAGAACGTAAAGCCAGGCGAATTGCCACCATGCATTGTAAAATTGTAAAGTTGTAAACATTGCAAATAATAAAACATGAAAATCAGACTGAGTTGGAATTTCATTGATTAATATATTCCTTTATGCACAATCATACAAACTCAGATATGGATAGATAGATAGATTTTTTAATCTTTTATCTGTTTCAGTCATTAAACTGCGGCCATGCTGGGGCATCGCCTTGAAGAACTTTTAGTAGAATTAATCGACTCCAGAACTTATATTTTTAAGCCTGATACTTATTTTATTTGTCTCTTGTTGCTGAACTGCTACATTACGAGGACATAAACAAACCAACACCGGTTGTCAAGCAATGGGGGGGGGACAAACATAGACACAAACACACAGACACACACACACACGACGGGCTTCTTTCAGTTTTCATCTACCAAATCCACTCACAAGGCTTTGGTTGGCCTGAAGCTATAGTAGAAGGCACTTGCCCAAGGATCCATGCAATGGGATCGAACGCGGACCCATGTGGTTGGGAAGCAAGCTTCTTACCACACACCCACGCCTGCACCTATGCATATTATATTTGTTTCTAGTTTTGGCACAAGGCCAGCAAATTCAGGAATGGTGGTAAGCCAATTA
This sequence comes from Octopus bimaculoides, assembly GCF_046866305.1. Lineage (NCBI taxonomy): Eukaryota > Metazoa > Mollusca > Cephalopoda > Octopoda > Octopodidae > Octopus > Octopus bimaculoides. The sequence goes on along the minus strand of NC_142932.1, from coordinate 8,384,921 downwards.
CATTGACCTCATTGCTTAACTGCTACATATTTTATCGACCCTGAAAGGGTGAAAAGCAAAGTTGATATTGACAACGAAATGGACGAAATGGTGCTATGCATTTTGTCTGACGTGCTAACGATTCTATTAGCTCGTCACCTTATGTCTTAACGTCATTTACTCATCTCTTCCCATGGTCGTCCCTTGTCATGGTGGAAGAGCTTGTGTGTTCCAATGATTCTGAGAGTGATACCATCTGTAGTCTTAGACTCCTGGTAGGGCCACCCATAGCGGCAAGGCTGAGGATGAGGTCACAGACTAAACACAACCAAACACCAACATCAAGACCCTAATGGCGAAGCAAACAGAGGAGGGCTATCTCAAGCCCCCAAAGATTGACTCTTGTGGAAGAGGGCAACACCTGGCGGGCAGGTGTGACAAAGGCAGATGGACTCCGGTAGCTCACTGCAACCAGCCTCATCAAGACTGCACATCTCAATTCTTGAGCCGCAGTGGAGAAGTTCCTGGCCAAGTGCGTGCATGCGGCTGTCACACAGCCACAATTACCTCAAACAATTTACTCAGCGAATGGCTTCATCATTCTAATCTGTCTCAAAAAAGCCCAATGATGATGGTATCGTAGTCACAAACCAGTCAAAACAGTGCCCCAGCATGGCCGTACTCCAATGACTGAAACATATAAAAGACAAAAGAAAGATAGCTGACACCGAATTAAAATATGAAAGGTATAATGTGAATTTGTTTTGCTGATGTCAACAAGGCCGTCCAGCTACAGAACTCTGTCTTGAAATGATTCCGCCAACAAGTTCCACCAAGGAAATAAATGTTGGTATAAAACAAAAATGGTGGGGATGAAAGCACAAAAGTAAGTGTGTTGGTATTTTGCCCCACCAATTGAAATTTTAGAAGTAGAACGGGCTTGACCTCTTTGGCAAGATACTTTTCAATATGTATGAAGATACAGTTATTTGTTTACATATGTTCTTTTTGTATAAAGACTTAACTTGATCATTTCTACCAATCCCACAACACTTTCCTTTTTACACTTACACTGTTGACTCAAGTAGCACTTATAATGAGTATGAGAGGATGTATGAAGTTTCCATGAGTTTAGCATAGCAAATCAATATATTATACCAACAAGTATCATCACAAGATATTACAACAACAACAACAACAACAACAGCAGCAGCAGCAGCAGCAGCAACAACAACAACAGCAGCAGCAGCAACAACAAAACTAATTAAAACAGAATAAAAAAAGTAATGATAAAGGGAATTAAAACTGATATCTATCTGTTGCAAATATCTGTTAGAAGTTCAGCAAGTTACAAGCCTTAACACACAAACTCTTTTCAGATCAAAACTAGACTAACTAATGGTTATTGATTATCATTCTTTGGTGAAATTGTTTATATGCACGTGTGCATTATGTGTTTGTATGTGTGTATGTATGTATGTATGTGTGTGTGTGGGGGGTCTATTGACTTGTGTTGATCATTGTGTATGTATGCCCATGTATGTGTGTGTGTGTGAGTATGTGGCTCAGTTTATCTTTTGATTTTGCACAATTATTAAATTATTTCTTTTGATATTATGGTAATTTGAATTCACACACCAAACCAACACATGTAATCATATAATCATACACATGCATACACATATACACACATGTTTCTGCACAAGCACACACAGACACAGACACACACACACAGACACACACACACACACACACACACACACACACATTCACAAGAGGGTGGCTGCTGGAAGACCCTATGTCTGGTAACAGGACTCTGCACCATGCCACACAAGCAGGAAAACTCAATCATGCCTGTCAGACAATCTCTGCAACCACATCACCCCTAACATCTAGTCATCTAATTCCCCAGACTGCAACCCCCTTGATTATTATGCGTGGAGCAAGGTTGTGTGAGAGACCAACAAAACTCCTTGTAACATCAAAGATGAACACTGAAGGCAAGGATTCCTTCCACTCTGTGCCAAATAGATTGAGTGAACTTTTTAATACATGTATCTTTGCCTTTTTGGCTTGACCTCAAAATGTTGCATTACATACGAATTCACTGAAAAAATATAATCTTTTTCTTGTAACACCATATTCTACCTTTTTCGAAATTAATTAATTTTGGTTTACCGATGTATTTCCAAGTTTTTTCATTTATAATGGTGATATCACTACCAGAGTCCAACTGCATTTTAACACTTGTATTTCTGATTTTCACCTTTACGAATTTCCTCATTGTTATATTACCAATTTCTTCTGATGACATACTATGTATTCTTTTTCCATTGCTCTGACATTTTGTCATCTTCATTCTACAGCGCATCTTTATATGTCTTGGGAGTACATAATTACTGTATCGTTCATGTTCTTTTACCACCATTTTTCTCTAGATTAAGCACGTTTTCATCTCGTTGTCTCAATCTTTACATTCTTTCTTGACAATTTGCTCATATCTACTGCAGTATGCCTCAAATGTAACTCCTTTGTGAGGTTCATATCTGAACTCTGTTATGTCAAGAACACTTTTTTCTTATTTTCCTGATGACTTCAGTAATTGCAGCATTTAATCAAATTCAAAATCGAACCAAACTCAATGACTGGCACCAATGCTAACCTTTCCTTCATTGAACACTAAACTCTGCTTGCGAAAACCAGTTGGGGCAAGTGAAATTGAAATTGAACCAAATTCGATGACTGGCACTCATGCCAGTGGAGCGCTAACAGCACCATCCAAGCATGATCGTTGCCAGAGCCACTGTCTGGTTCCCGTGCCAGTGGCACGTGAAAAGCACCATTTGAGCGTGAACGTTACCAGCGTTGCCTTACTGTCACTTGTGCCGGTGGCATGAAAAAACATTCGAGCAAGGTTGTTGCCAGTGCCGCTGGACTGGCTCTTGTGCGGGTGGCACATAAAAAATACCATTTGAGTATGGCCGTTGTCAGTACTGCCTGATTGGCCCTCGTGCTGGTGGAACATAAAAGCACCCACTACACTCTCAGAGTGCTTGGCATTAGGAAGGGCATCCAGCTGTAGAAACTCTGCCAGATCAGATTGGAGCCTGGTGCAGCCATCTGGCTTGCCAGTCCTCAGTCAAATCGTCCAACCCATGCTAGCATGGAAAGCGGACGTTAAACGATGATGATGATGATGATGATGATTTCATCTACCCCAAAAGGGTAAAATGAATGAGGGAAATGGAAAATGGGGTTTGCAAGAATCTTTATTCAACACAACAATTGTTTCGACCCATCCTGCATCTGTCCCTTGTGGGTGGGATAGTATACAACTGGTTGTGTTACATCCTCCAGTGCAGAATGCATCAAGTGTCTTGTTTTAAATAAGATATGTATGTATGTATGTATGTATGTATGTATGTATGCATGCATGCATGTATGCATGCATGTATGTATGTATGTATATATGCATGCATGTATGTATTCATGTATGTATGTATGCATGTATGTATGTATGTATGTATGTATGTATGCATGCATGCATGTATGTATGTATGTATGTACATATGCATCAACCCACCGCCATCATTTTAAAGTTCACTTTTTTATGCTGGCATGAGTTTGATAGTTTGAAGGGATCAGACAAATTAGAGGAGCCTCTTGTCCTCTTATGTCTGCTTTGAAATGGTTTCTACAGTTGATGCCCTTCCTAATGCCAATCACTTTACTGAATGTATAAAATACACTTTTCATTGTAAGGTCACCATATAGCTCACTAAGTGCAAGAGCACCATTAACCATCCACACAAACACATTTCTTATCTGCAATATCATGATTTTCTCTGATATGCTGCCTTGCAATCCAGAGAATTTCGTATTCCTGACCTTCATACTGTAGAACACTGGCAAATCTCTTTTCTGCTTCTCCTTTTATAATGTTAACCTGTCATCTAACTTCTTTTCTTGCTACCTAGTATATATGTATATATCATCATCATCATCATCATCGTTTAACGTCCGCTTTCCATGCTAGCATGGGTTGGACGATTTGACTGAGGACTGGTGAAACCGGATGGCAACACCAGGCTCCAGTCTGATTTGGCAGAGTTTCTACAGCTGGATGCCCTTCCTAACGCCATATATATATATATATATATATATATATATGGGAGAATGTACGAAAAAAAAACAACAACAGACGAGGACAGGTGGTGTAAACAACAAAAGGATGTATTAGTTTGACGCTCGGGAATACAAAAAGTCTTTAATGTTTCGAGCTACGCTCTTCAACAGAAAGAATACGGAGAAAACAAGGAGAAAAACACAGAGAAAAAAAAAAATTGAATGGTGTTTGGTCAACGATCTATCATGGCATATATATATATAAATATATATATATATATATATACATATATATATATATATTGATAAAAAGGACAACAAAAGAAAGAAAGAGACCTTGATATTATGCAAATAGAGGAATTTATCTGTAAAATTATGTGACACTTTTTCGGTGAAACTTTCAATGGCCAGATAACTGAAGAGATGGTAGTTTGGGTTACCACCCTGGCATCCGAAACTCGGAGTTTTATCATGGCTACCGAATAAGTGTCACATACTTTTACACACACACACACACACACACACACACACACACACACACACACACACACACACACACACACACACACACATATATATATATATATCTGCTACCCACCATTCTTCCAATCCTTCAATGCCTCTCTGTTTTGCTTTTATAGCTCTGTCTACCTAATTTTTCCACCTCCATATCATCCTCAGACCAAACAGGACTTTACACCAGCAACAAATTTAGTCATTGTCTCTCCTTCCTTTTCCCTCTCTCTCTCTCTCTGTATATATATATATATATATACAAGAATAAGGGCAGGGAATCGTCAATTAATAATAGAATTAATAATTAACAATTTTGCCAAGTAGTTCAGTATGAAAAAACCTTTATCGGTAAAACCATTTATCATCATAAATATACAGGGATTAGCATTGAGTTGCTTCTCCAACATACTGAAAATTTAGAAATAGCAGTCAAAGAACAACTGATTCTAAACTACAAATTTTTCTCTAAACGGATGGCGATATTTATGGCACACATAGAACAAAAAACCGGAGGGAAAAGCATAAACAAAACAAGTCTTTAGTTAATTGGATACGAATCGTTTCATGGTTAAGCGAATGAAAATTTCACTATTCCAATCTTCAGTCCATGTGACGCTCATGGAATAGATTTCTTTGGGGTGAGATGCCTGAACTCACTGGCCGATGAATTTGTAAGTGCCTTTCTTATCGTTGATTTTCTTATCGTTGATTTTTGGTGTCGCATGGCCAAAGATTACCGTGAATTTTTTTTTAGAGACACTTTCAAATTTATCAGAATATTTGGACTGAAGATTGGAATAGTGAAATTTTCATTCGCTTAACCATGAAACGATACGTATCCAATTAACTAAAGACTTGTTTTGTTTACGCTTTTCCCTCCGGTTTTTTGTTCTATGTGTGCCATAAATATCACCATCTGTTTAGAGAAAAATTTGTAGTTTAGAATCAGTAGTTCTTTGACTGCTATTTCTAAATTTTCAGTATGTTGGAGAAGCAACTCAATGCTAATCCCTGTATATTTATGATTATATATATATATATATATATATATATATATATATATATATATATATATATATATATATATATATATATGTATATAAGTTCAAAAAAAGGTAAAAGACAAAAAACAACAATGTGAGGATGTGATACAGATTGTGTTACTAGATACTCGGGAAAGGAAAGAGAGAGAGAGTATGACGTTTCGAGCGGAGCTCTTTGTCGGAAACAAGGAAAGTCCAAAGAAGGGAAAAACGGAGGAAGAAAAAATCACCACCGATGTCCACAAGGTTATATATATATAATGTACTTTATTTTATTGTATGTTATAGTAGGCTTTAAAATGATTATATTATTAGATTAGTATTTTGGATATAGCTTTCTATGTTTACTCCATAAAATAAGGTTGTCCTGAAATTGAAGTTGTGGTCCTATTGGTAAAATCCCAAATTTGTAATAATATTATGTATTTATATGTATGTATATGTATATATATATATACATACACACATGCACAAACACACATGCACAAACACACACACACACACGTGTGCACACACATGCACGCATGCACAACATACATGCATACGCACGCACGCACACACACACACACACACACACACACACACACACATTCAGGTACACAAAGTAAACTGTAAGATCTGAGCAAAGTAGTGTTGGTATGCATCAGCAATTAGTGAGTTAGAAAAATGAAGGAAATTAGGAGCAGATGTGCTGAATACTCATTCGATCCTTGTTTGCTTTACTTTTCTTTTTTCAAAAATGTTTTTGAATCCTATTTTCAACAGCAAAGATTACAACTTTGCCCCCAAAACAGCTACTCAAAGTTTCAAATACATTGCCCCTTTTCCCACTCTTCCAAAGTTTTTTGTTTTTCATTTTCCACCAAGTTTTTCTTTGTGAATTTCACATAGAAAGATATGGAGATTAAGATTCCGAGAGAAAAAATTTATTGTCTAAATTTCAATTCTTTTAAAATCCTTAACTCTCTCTCTCCTGACTTTTGGAATACTCACCTCAGCCCAGTATCAACATTCTGGATGTTTTTAAACTTGATAACTTGTTTCCACATGTGTGGATGCTTATCGAACCAGCAGACAAAATGAAAGAGCAGCTCAATATGGTCACTTGACATACTTGAAATAACAGCCAAATCTCTGAAAAAAATAATTTTTAATAAAATTTCGTTCTATTTTTATTTTTAAATGAACCCCTTATTTGGTTATTGGAATAGCAGTACCTCCCATGCATGCTTGGATGCCTGTTGAACCAGCAGACACAAAGGAGATCTTATTGCGGTCATTTTGACATATGAGAACTGACTACCAAAACTCAAAAAACAATTTTTTCTTTTTAAATTTCACTTTTTTATATCATCCCTGGCTTTCAGAATAAGGTCACATGCCTCATAGAAATATAAAATGTTTCCGTACAGTTGTTCCCACTTCTCAAACCAGCCTACATAAAAAAATAAACAAAATTTCTTTGCCCTACCTTCTTCATTAATGCAAAGGTGAAATGAAGCATGTATTCATACAATGCTGCTTTCTTTGCATAGAGTCTGACAAAATTTTAAATGTCTCAAATCATTTCTAAAACCAACATTTCAAAGCAGTAATTTAATGTTGTCCAGTGAAACTGTTCACCCTTCTCAGTAAAAAGTGGTAGTAGGCATTCATTATAAATAGACCTGTGTTGATAGCCATGTCAGTGCTGATGTAGTAATTATATTGTGATACTGAGTGGATGTTATAATGATCCAACTTGTTTAGTTGTACAGTGCCAGATAGAACCATTCTATCAATGACTTTGGAATATAACAATATCTGTTAAAGCGACAACTGTCGTCAAAAGACAGATATAACAGTGGTAAAAGACCACTTTAAAACAGTAGCGATGAGGAAAAACAAATTTACTTGGAGTGAGAAAAAAAAATCATTCATATGGAGAGCTTAAACTAATTCATGTGGAAAATTAAATACCGCGATAAAAAAGAAACAAAAATCTTATCGTGCAAACTTACGAAGATCGTAAAATATGGAAGATTGTTAGCTGGGATAGGATAGTTGAGTTACAAAACCAGCAACAACAAAAATTGTAGCAGCAAATGTTACACTTAATGAAGTTGATAACCAATGCAGAGAAAACATTTTCACCTGACCATGTTGCAAATTCCATAAGCTAATTCAAATATGACCCCGAAAAAGGAGTAAACTTTGAGGCTTACTTTCGAAGATATCAGCAAATTTTTGAAAGAGAATGTAAGGGTTGGACAGATGATATGAAAACGTGTCAAGTCTTAAGAAAACTAGAGACAGCAGAGCATGAGAAATATAGTAACTTCATACTGCCAAAAAAAGGGTCTGACATAAATTTCACCAACACAGATGACATTAACTCACTGTTTGGTACTAGATGGAAATGCTTAAACAGAAAAGAGCGAAGATGAAGACTTCACTACTTATACAGGCAGAGTGAACAAAGAATGTGAGAGATTTAGGCTAGATATGCTTACTCCAGATTCTTTGAAGTGTTTGGTTTTTGCTCAAGGATTGACAAGTAGAAGGGATGCAGAAATCCAAATGAAAATTCTATCAAAACTGGAAATGAATCAGAATTTGACATTGCAGAAACTGTTGGAAGAGTATGACAGGATATTAGAATTAAGGCATGACACAGAAGAAATTCAACAGAAAGAATGTTTCCACATAAGACCAGTGCAAAAAAGTCATAAGACAAAGCGTTGCAGAAAAAACAGAAAATATATCGGCATATAGACCCATGTATGGTATGTGGTGGGATGCACCTGAAAAAATTGTCTGTATAAAAAAGCAAAGTGTTTTCGCTGCGGGCTTACAGGACATATAAAATTGCACTGCAAAGCTAGAATGATAAGAAAATGGATCAAACAAGAACAAATAAATAGTTTGTCAGCAGGAAAAGTTGTGACTATAACAACAGAAAATTTGTGAATGTGAAAATTGAAAATACTAGGTTCAGAATGCAAGTAGACGCAGGAAGTGATATCACAATAATAAATAAGAAAACATGGGAACAAATGGGTAAACCAAAATTATGTAGTTAAAACAAAATAGCGTATGGTGTTATAAGAAGAAATGACAAATTTATGAATGAGATAAAAAGAGAGCTGTGATCGACAAAAGGAAATAAAGAAAGGTCTCATGTAAAGAACCACCAAGATGTGAATGTGTACTCTATATGTGATGGTGTACTAATGTACACTCAGAGGGTCATCATACCATAGACAGTACAGAAGAGGATGCTAAAAGAATTCCATGTGGGACATCTAGGCATCTCTAGAATGAAAGCACCGGTGCGAAGCTTCGTATAATGGCTAAGCATGGATAAGGAACCTATAGAAGGCTGCAGAAGATGAGCGCTGGCAGCAAAAATACCTACTACAAAATGTGAACCTTGGCCAGAACTGAAAATACCATGGTCCCAATTGCATATTGATTTTGCAAGCCCAGTAAATAGATATTATTACTTAATTGTAGTGGACAGAACATAAAGATGGAAGAAATGCCACTAAGTATTTTGCCCGGCTCGGTAACAATTGTGCTAGCTCGCCACCTTTGATCATGTAATTATTACATGACACTACCTACGAATATGTATATATGTATGCATGCATGCATCTCTAGCTTACCATCTCTAGCTTACCTTCTTTGAAGCATTGAACATTCTTGACCTTAAACTACAAGGGAAAAACATTGACATTCTCACATACCATGACACCATTCAAACCTTCGTGGCCAAACTTGACCTCTGGAAATGTCGAATTCAGCAGGGAAATACAGTCAGTTTTAGTTACTTGGATTCTGCTCTCATTCACGGTAATCTTGATTCTGAGTTAAAGAAACAAATAATCACTCATCTAACTGATTTGAAAACAGAATTCATCAGATACTTCTCAGATATAGATGAAAAAAAGCATGAAGCTTGGAAATTCATCAGGAACCCATTTCAGTGTGAAGTGATTTGATGTTTTGGATGAAGTGCAAGAGGAGTTTCTTCAACTGAAGTTCAACTCTCCAGCTAAGGAAGACTTCAAAGAACTAGATCTTGAAATGTTCTGGATCGAGTACCTTCCTGTTTACCCTCTGATCTCACATTAGGCCCTTCAGATTTTAGCTATGTTTGGATCCACGTATCTTTGTGAAGCTGCATTTTCCATGCTCATTGCTGTCAAGACCAAAAGTACAAAAACAGGCTGAACATTTAAAGGGACTTACGTTATGCCCTCTTTGGCATTCACCCATGCATTGAAGATCTTGTAGCTCAGAAGCAGTGTCAAGTATCTCACTTTTTGTATAATGTGATTATATATAAACTTATACATATGTTGTATAATGTGACTAATTCATATTCAATAAAAAGACTAAAAACATTTTAGATATTATTTAAAATCTGGGAGGGAATTTCATTCACAGATGCAAGGGAGCATGGAGAGAAGGACAAATTCCTAGGAAAGGTATAGTAGTAAAAAGGTTAAGAACCACTACCTAACATGCTGTCATCTGTTTTTTCTTTCTTTCTTTCTTTCTTTCTTTCTTTATTTCTTTCTTTCTTTCTTTCTTTCTTTTTGCAATTATTTATATTTAGATAAGTTAAAATTTTTGATCTTTCTGATTTCCAGTGGTTGCAGTATGGGTGGCAGGAGCTTCAATCAGTAAAACTACTGAATTGTTTAATGTTTCAAGAAGTATAATCTCTAAAATCATGTTGGTATTCTAAAACCAAGGTAAAAACATTCTCTGGCAGGTGTATTTCTGGAGAGTAGGCAAAGGTCACAGAAAGGGATCACAGAATAGTGAAACATATTGAATCAAAAAATTATCAAACTATGGCAACAAAAGTAACAACAGCTAAACCACTTGGCCAATCTTGTGTCAACCTAAACCATTCATTGCGTGCTCCATACAGCTGGATATCAGAAGAGGGTTACAATTGCTAAACATCTCCTGTCCTCCATCAACATTGATAAGAGGGAAAAAATGGTGTCTAGACTATCAGAAGTGGTCTAGACACTCAGTGTAACAATGTTGTCTTCTCTGATGAATCAACATTCAATCTCTTTCGTACTTCAGTGAACGTTTATGGCTAGAGATAGCCCAAAGAAGCCTTCAGCCCTGACTGTTTGGCCCCTGCCATGAAGCATGGAATTGGGCTTGTGAGGGTTTTGGCAGTCATATCATGGAATCCCTTTAGTCGTTTACCAAGGCAGAGTTAATGCTAAGGATTATCTGAGTATTTTGGCTGATCATATCCATCCTGTATTGCAAACATTATTCTCTAATGGTAGATCAATCTTCCAGGACAATAATGTACCAATTCACACAATTAATGTTATTCAAAATTGGTACAAAGAGCACAAATGTAAAGTAAACCACTTGGATTATCCCCAATAATCACTGGGTCTCAATATAATCAAACATTTATAGTGCATTCTGGAGCAGCAAGTGAGGTGCCACTTCCCTTCACCAGCTATAATTGCAAATTATTTGTAACTGAAAATTAATATGCCAGTGTTAGCCAATTTTGACTCTTGTCTCACCATCTTATATTGATTCTCTGGGACTGACATACAGACATCCTTCAATGCAAGTCCCAGTGATATGCGCTGCACATTTTAGTTTCCCCATTGGTTACTTCTGGACCAAGCTCTTCTCTCATGTAATCCAGCTCTGTCCATAACCCATTACATCTCCAATATCCTTGTTCTCTCTAGGAGTTGTTAATGATTTATATATTTTCAGCATCATACTCTGCTCAAAAGCTTTGGAAAGGGCTTGCACATGTCCTGCTGCACAAGCCTAAGTTCCTTTACCGATTTCCAAGAAATGTGCACCTTCTTTACTGAGATCATTCATCATTTTTGGTTGCAGAAACTAATTGTATTTCTACACTCTATCAACTGAAGTATCACG
>NC_142932.1:8365830-8368330 GCF_046866305.1 Octopus bimaculoides | reverse complement strand
GTGTGTGTGTATGTATGTATGTATATAAAGCAGTTGTATACTGTCAACTTAATGTGACAGTCCATATATATATATATATATATATATATATATATATATATATATAATCATTATTAATAAATCATAGGGTAGCAAAAAAATGTTTGAAATTTACCACCAGTGGTCCAGCGAGAATAGAAATTAGTCAATAGACTATAAATTATTCATTTAAAATACAGAGATGCCTATAATAGGACATCTAACCCGCTAGAAAGAGCAGCAAAAAAACTCTATACTACAAAAATAGGGATAATTTCGAAAGAGAATGAAAAATAAAAACTTTTACCAGTCTATACTCTGTACCATGGTTTCAAGTTATTTAGCAAGATAAAAATATATCTTGCTCGGCAACTATCTTCAGCAGAGTACCGGGACAGCGTGTAAACACGAGTCATAGGAAACACGACTTGTGCTTACATGCTTAATTTTCCAAAATTTACCGCGCATGTGTGGTTTAACTCATTGGCAGTAAATATAAAACAAATGCCAATTTTCCTTCAGAAATTAGCCAAAAAATATATTATCATTTATTAATATGATGATATTCACATTTCTAAATTCCACTTTGTTAGTATCGTTGTTGATGTTGTTGTCACTGCTGCTACTGTTACTGTTGTTCTTGTTGTTGTTGTCATCACCGAAAATTGCGACATTGCTTAGAGACAAACCAGTATTCACCTCAGTGACATCATTAAGTTTAGGCCATTCTATATTTTTGTTCTCAATTTTCTCTCACGAGGAATATGTTCCTTTATCAAACATTATGATGGCTTCTTTATCAGCCATCTTTAACTGAATAATGAAAACAGCAAAATATTTTTTTTCTGGAAGTTGTTAAGATTCAAAACAAATATTGATATGCACCCCCTGCAAAACAGAAGTTGTTTCTACACAAAAATACTATCTGTGCAGTCTGGACAATCTCAGAAATGCAATGGTAACAATAATATGAAAATATGAGATCTTAGAAGGCCAAAAAGCTTACAGACACTATTTCAATTTACAGAGCTTCAAATTTCCATGACTTACAGCTTGGCAGCCATAATAGTAATAGTAATAATAATAATAATAATAATAATAATAATAATAATAATAATAATAATAATAATAATAATAATAATATGGTGTTGATACGAATATGACATGTCCTTCTTTCCCTCTTGCCTATATTCAAAATTCACTTTAAAGGCTACCACTTCAGTGATGTTGTAATCAACTAACTAACAAGCCTGTTATTCCACCACCTACACCAAAGATATGATATAGAATGTGTAAGACAGAGAGATGGGAAGAAAAAAACTGTTCATTAACAAACACTTCTGGACAGAAAGCTGACACATGTCTTTCAGCCTGCTAAATGTAGCAGCCAAAATTGTCCCAATATAACCATCATAAGTAATGTTTATATTATTTTCTACTCTAGGCACAAGGCCCGAAATTTTAGGGGAAGGGGGGGGGGCAGTTAATTACATCAACCCCAGTACACAACTGGTATTTAATTTATCGACCCTGAAGGGATGAAGGGCAAAGTTGACCTTGGCGGAATTTGAACTCAAAACATAAAGACAGACGAAATACTGCTAAGAATTTTGCCCGGTGTGCTAACGATTCTGCCAGCTCACCACCACAATTAATGGTGACTATTGAACAATGTAACTATTGATATACAAACAACAGGTTGTCATGACAGGAGTGCCTTTCATCATAGTTTTGTTTGACTGATTGACAAAGGAATAAACAATAAGAACAAAGTTTCTTTTCAACCACTGAGGGAAAATCTCTGCACATGTTGTCACACTGCTAGATAAAGCAAGTGGATTTCTCACATATCATCACATTCAAAGTCTGTAATTAGGAAACGCTTACTTACAAAATATAGTCCCATATATGTGTATATATATATATATATATATATAACTAGCAGCTAAACCTAGTTTCACCCGGCCTGTTTGGATGATGTAGCTGTGATTGTTTTTGGTTAGGCATAATCTATAACAGCGTTTCTCAGCCTGATCATTTCATGTCCCGTTTCGATTGGAGCCTCCAGCTGTATGAAGATTTCACCCACTCCTGTCAGAAAATGGCTTCAGGAGTTGTGAAGAAAGAATTTGTACGTAGTCTGTTTGTGTGAGCTATTCTATTGGACGTCTGTCTAATCATTAAAAGATTTATTTAACTATGAACATAGAAAGAAATTATACATTAATCCCAATTTTTGTAAGCAGTTTTATCCATAAAAATTTTATTTGCAGAGAGCAGAAATTGAAAGATATATGAAATTGCCGTGCGTGTATGTGTGTGTGGGGGGATTTGTCCATATGTGAGAGAGAAAGAGGGTAAGAGAGAGAGATAGAGTGAGTGAGTTGAGTGAAGTTGTGTGTCATTGTCTTACGTTGGCTGGCACGGCAAGTACGAATCTTTTGAAGCGGCAACCTTTTGAAGTGGGCGTCGAATGAAGAAA
>NC_142932.1:8328330-8358330 GCF_046866305.1 Octopus bimaculoides | reverse complement strand
ACACAGCCCCTCGTTCCCGATCACCGCTTGTTATCTCCCCCTTTCTTAGCTCTCCTGAAATAAGAATTTCTAACTTCCGGTCAGCCATTGTTATGATCGGCCATTATTATTATGATCGGCCATTATTATTATGATCGGCCATTATTATGATTGACCGTTGACTGAACACTATTCAATTTTTTTTCTCCGTGTTTTTCTCCTTGTCTCTGTATTCTTTCTGTTGAAGAGCGTAGCTCGAAACGTCAAAGACTTTCCGTATTCCCGAGCGTCATACTAATATATACTTTTGTTATTTACACCACCTGTCCTCGTCTGTTGTTATTATTTGTATATTCTCCCATATATATATATATATATATATATATGTGTGTGTATGTGTTTGCGTGTCTGTGTTTGTTCCCCCAACATCGCTTGACAACCAATGCTGGTGTGTTTATGTCCCCGTAACTTAGCGGTTCGGCAAAAGAGACCAGTAGAATTAGGCTTCTAAAGAATAAGTCCTGGGGTCGATTTGGTCGACTAAAGGCGGTACTCCAGCATGACCGCAGTCAAATGACTGAAACAAGTAAAAGAGTAATATAATGATTAAATTGTATTTTATGCAGCATTTTGTGTTTTGTTATGTACCTGATCCCCCCAGTCTGTGGAAAAACTGTCTTACTTATAACCAAATTGTGGTGCTCAATTTGCACTTAATTAGCAGTGGTGTGATGCTCCAAAAGCAGAGTAGCCAGAGTAAAGATTAGATGGAAACAAAGAATTTTTCTGTAAGCATAAAGAGCAGAGTATATGATGCTTGTATACAAAGTGCAATAAAACATGGTAATAGGACATAGGCCTTGAATCCTCCTCCTTCTCATCGTCGTCAGCATCATCATCATCACTCTAAAGTCTATTTTCTATGTTGGCATGGGTTGGACAGTTTGACAGGGGCTGACTAGGCAGAAGTCTGCACTAGGCTTCACTGTTTGTTTTGGCAATGTTAAAACATGCTCAGAACTTTCCGGACAACCTAATAGCTCTCATACAGCACCAACTACTGCTAGTAGCCCAGTGCACAAACAAACCATTGTTGTCATTAACCCACAAACTCAGCTCTATAATAATGCCAAATTGAACAAAAGTATCATTTCTTAGAGACTTTGCACAACGAGAGAAACCTTGTACAGAGAGAAAAGACAATATGTGTAGCTCTAAGTGAAATGCACCTGACTGAAGACATATTGGATGCAGAAGTACAGATTATGTACTACTCAGAACTGACCACAGAATACGGAAACAAGGAGAAATAGTGATCATCATCCAAGAAGACCTGGCCACAAATGTCCACCTCTCCCATTCCAATACAGTGTGTGATGCATTAATAATGTATGTGATTGACCTTAATTTGATCATAAGCATTATCTACTGTCTTCCTGATGCAGCTAACCATAGAGATCATTCAGAGATGCTTTTTCACTCATAAGCCAAACCTCAAATGAGGCCAGCCCACAGGTCAATATACTTTTAGCAGGGGACTTTAATTTTCTGAGTCTCAGCTGGTCTAAGAGTTATATCCAACCTGAAATTATACAACTGGACAGGAGAGATATGAATGCTGTTTTCAATGCTACTAAAAGACTTCCTCCTGCAGCAAATCATTGCCCGTCCAGTTAAGGGAAAAAAGATACTCGACCTAGTCTCTACCATCAATACAAACTTCACTCACAATGTTCAGATCATTCCCACCGCTATTTCTGACCACATTATACAATTATCTGTATATGGTTCAAAGAGGGCAACACACACAAATAACATCAAACATGGTTCACTCCTCATGAATTTCAGGAAGGCCAAGTGGAAGGAAGTCGAAAATGAAATCTTCGAAACAAACTGGTATCAGCACATTGGCAACCTCAATGTTAACGAGGGAATGAAGTTTCTGTACGAAGAGTTAATGAAGATCTGTTGAAAACATGCCCCATACAAACACGCCTATTCCTGCAAGCACTTGGTTCCACGAGATAGATGGATACTAATGTGTAACAGAACCAAACCAACAATGGATACTAATGTGTAACAGAACCAAACCAACAATGTGTAACAATGTGTAACTAATGTGTAACAGAACCAAACCAACAATGGATACTAATGTGTAACAGAACCAAACCAACAATGTGTAACAATGTGTAACTAATGTGTAACAGAACCAAACCAACAATGGATACTAATGTGTAACAGAACCAAACCAACAATGTGTAACAATGTGTAACTAATGTGTAACAGAACCAAACCAACAATGTGTAACAATGTGTAACTAATGTGTCACAGAACCAAACCAACAATGGATACTAATGTGTAACAGAACCAAACCAACAATGTGTAACAATGTGTAACTAATGTGTAACAGAACCAAACCAACAATGTGTAACAATGTGTAACTAATGTGTAACAGAACCAAACCAACAATGGATACTAATGTGTAACAGAACCAAACCAACAATGTGTAACAATGTGTAACTAATGTGTAACAGAACCAAACCAACAATGTGTAACAATGTGTAACTAAAGTGTAACAGAACCAAACCAACAATGGATACTAATGTGTAACAGAACCAAACCAACAATGTGTAACAATGTGTAACTAATGTGTAACAGAACCAAACCAACAATGTGTAACAATGTGTAACTAATGTGTAACAGAACCAAACCAACAAAACAACTAAAAAACCAACTCTCAACAGATGAGATTTAGAAAAGAAAAATAAACATCGAGCTTGACCTGAAACTATCTCATGAAAAAGAAATTCCACTAAGTGAACAGCAAGCAGTGTAAAATATAAAATCTATTTCTGTGTTCTATTTGCACTTTGCTAACCAAAAATCAGCTACATATAACCAGATTGGCTATCTAATGTATAAAAATGGATCATATATTAATGATGCATCACAAATATACATGTTCTTGAGTAAACATTATGACAGTGCATTTTCCCAACCTATAGTTAACAAAATAATATATGAGCCAAATGAATTCTTTGATCCGCAGAACTCAGCTAATGACCTAGTCATTACAGTCAATGACCTAGATTCAAATTCAGCATCTGGATCAGACAGTATCTCAGCCATACTACTAAAAACACACAAAAACTGCCTCATGAAACCATTAAAGATACTATTTCAAAAGTCATTAGAATTCCCCGAACTATTGAAAGACACAATAATGCTACCAATACACAAAGGAAGGTAGTGGGGCTGAAGCTAAAGATTACAGACCTGTTTCTCTCACATCTAAAATTATCAAGTGCATTGTCTGAAATTAGTACATACCTTGTTGAAAACAACCTCATAGATGACATACAGCATAGTTTTTGGATTGGACGAAGTTGCTTTTCACAACTATTACAGCACCATAACACTATTCTTAATAATCTCTTGAGAGGGAAGGACATTGACTGCATGCACCTTGATTTTGTTAAGATGTTCAACAAGACTGATCATGGAATCATCTGTCATAATTTAAGGAATCTTGGTGTCTCAGGAAAACAAAGAGAATGGCTCTTTGACTCCCTCTGTGGTAGGAGCCAAACTGTTACTGGAAATGGTTTCCTCTCTGCAAAGTCAACTGTAATAAGTGGTATGCCTCAGGGAATGGTTCTAGGACTGTAATTATTTATCATCAACCTATCACAAGTGTACTCATCTGAAATACCAAGTTATGCCGATCATGCAAAAATATCCATGGCTATCCAAGCTCCAGAAGATACTGTCCCACTCCAAAATGAGCTACACCTCATTTATATCAATAGGTAGATTAAAACAATATGAAATATAATAAATAAGATTTCAGATTCTTCGTTACAAAGAGAATAAACACAAATCACAATATTTGATGCCAAAATGATTCAGAGTGCTAATGATATATGGGACTTAGGAGTAATCATATCAAATGATGCATCTTTCATTAGCCACATCACCAAACTGATCTCTAAATGCAGATATTTCATAGGATGGATCTTGCAAACCTTTAGGACAAGAGAGCCAATAGTTAGGCTAACTCTATGGAAAACCTGAGTTCTGAACAGGTTAGATTACGGCTCACAGTTTTGGTCTCCTAACTCGTCCACTCTCATAGAAATTGAAGGGTTACAAAGAACATTTACCAGTAAAGTACCTTTGGTTAAAAGCCTTAAATACTAGGAATATTTGAAAGTGCTGTGTCTCTACTATGTTGAATGCTGAAGACAGAGATATACTATCACATGTGTATGGAAAATTCTGTTCCAAACTTCAACATTAGAGAGAATTTTAATGCACAAACTGTTAGATACTACAGTCAGCTTCCAAATATGCCACTTTCGAAATCATGAGCAAAAACACTTTATTGTACCAGTCTGATATTAAGAGGTCCTCAACAGTTTAAGTGCCTGGCTAAAGTAATCAGAAATATAAAAGGAACTCTACTGAAACATTAAACAAAACAACATTGGCTAAACTCCTAACAATAATACCAGACTAGTCAGCCATTCAAGGTTGCACTCAGAGGAGATCAGCTGCTCCCAACTCAATCATAGACCAACTTCCTGCCATAAAGTGACAAACTGCAAAATTGTGACATAAAAAAAATAACAAAGTTTTCATGTGGTTTATAAAAGGGTGCATTTAAAAGTAAGAGTTACAATAAAATTAAAATTAAAATATAGTTTGTATCTAGTCAAAGGGTCTCTTGAAAGCCAAAAATGTAAAGTGAATGTTATACAAAAGTGGTGCCATTTTAAGTGAAAAAAAATAAAATTCAAATGTAAAATCAATGTATTTTTCCACTCGACAATTTAAATTTCGCAGCGTATCTACAAGAATTTAAAAGTTCCAGCCTTTGGTTCAATCCTGAAAAAGGATGGAAAATTTTTTCAGTCAGGCACATATCAGACCTCATTGGGCCTCTATATGCTCCATGTTTATATGGTGCTGCCCTCTCTAAGAGTGTCCAGCAGATTTTGAAAGGACGGGTATCACTTTCTTTCAACTGCCAGACACACTTAGCTAGACTTGTTGCTGTCCTATTTTCAGGATATTTAAATGAATTTCGACGGGAATATAGCCTTGTCTTGAAGGAATTTTCCATGGCCCATGTACAAGTCTTTGTTTGTGAGCCATCTATTTGCACCTTAGCTTTATATACTATCCCTTTCTCCAAACAATTTCCTCTCAACAGACAGCAACTTTGGTCCTAACAATTACAATTCTGATTATATCCAGTACTGTGGTTATTCCCAATAGATTTTGCATTGTGCTGGTTAATTAAAGAGGCAAAGTTCTTGCAACAATAACAGCTAACCCTCAGCGTTCTCCTATTAAAAATTCTATGGTACTTATGGTTTGCTTGAAAGATCTTAGAAATTAGTTTCAAGAATTCCCTACCTATATTAGTTTTTACAGCAATATTAAATGTTGGATTAAACCACAAAACTTTCCTAGTTCTAGTCCTATTTGCTCTATTATTGTTAGTTATGCTTTGACTATACTGGATCTTTTTTGGCCATCTTGGAAACTTCTGAACCACTTGTACACTGTGCATACACAGCAGAGTTCAAAGTCAATCTGTGCCAAGCGACTTCACTCTGCACGCTTTAGCTTCGTTACTATGGCAACAGTCCCAATACTAATTGATTAGACCTCGTACATACATATGTAGACACATGTACATGCAGAAAAATACATGCATACTTATAAAGAAATTCTGGAGTTATCTGCTCGGGGGAACATAGTAAGGCCACTTAGAGTGAATTATTCAGACTATTTATACTGAGTTTGCACATGTTTTACTAAATAGTGAATGCAACAATTGTTGTTTTGTTTGTTTTGAGAATACACCAGAGATGAATGAACTAAGACAGTAGTAGTTCTTATATACACATTAATAGAATAAAATGTTTAGTACTCTTGTTGTTAACGGTGGTGATGATGAGAGAATAAGGAAGAAGCTGAAACTAAAGAAATAAAGACAGATGAAGTGGTTAGAACAAAGTAAAATGACAGATTTCAAATTCTGGCACAAGGCATGCAGGTTTGGAGAAGAGAATAAGTCAATTTCATCGACCCCAGTACTCAACTGGCACTTATTTTATTGACCCTGAAAAGATGAAAGGGAAAGTGGACCTCAGTAGAATTTGAACTCTGAACATAAAGACAGACGAAAAACTGCAGAGCATATTGCTTGGCATGCTAACGATCCTGTCAGCTTGCCGCCTTAATAGTAGAATGATAGATTGGAAGATAGATAAGAAATTAATTAGAATAGTGAAGTACCTGATTGCATATATATATATTCAAATGTGTTTAAATATTGTACAATAAATATTTAAGTTTCAATATGTTGCTGTGCATAATACTTAAGTGTTTCTAATTATGGTGCGACATTGCAATCCATGAAAAGACAGGAAGATTTCTGGACATTTGTGTACACAAGTTGATAGGTGCCTTGAAGGAAGTGTAGAGACCAAGTGTATCTGGTGCTGTTGTGAATAATTACTGTAGATAAAGCAAGTATGACAAGCTGCTAAACACATTTTGGATGTGATGAAGTGAGTAAACTTCCTTTATTTTATTATTACTTAAGCAATACTGTATAAAGAGAAGAAAATAAATAGCTGAAAGCATAGTGCAGACAACATAGTCTGTGTTTCTTATTGAAAATGCCAGGAGAATATGGCAGATGATGTTACTGAAACAATGTTAGATTTTGCTGTGATATGATCAGGTGTCAGAATACATAATACCCACTGAACAGAAACCTTCATAATGACAAGTTCATTGTGCAGAATATTCTTGACTTACTCACAAGATATGCTGATAGCATTGACTATTTGATTCATAGTTAATTGCCTGTCATCCATCAGCATGTGATAAATACAACCAATGTTTTCCTCATTGGTGGCAGTTGCAGGATGTCCAGACCTTGGGTTACATCCAGGACTCTCTGTTCCCTTCCTAAATTCAGCTGCCCACTTTTGCACTGTTGATAAAGCTGGAGCATCATCCTCTAATGTAGAAACTATGTCAGCATAAATGTCAGTGGGGGGGGGGGCTAAACCCTTTTTTTTTTGCAGGTATTTGATAACACCATGATGCCAAGTTTTGTCCATTTTAAACAAAAATCACTACTAGTTACTTTTGAAGTATTCTTTTAACTGTCAGATATCAGTTTACCTGAAAAGAAACAATGCAGTTATTAATAAGAGTTGTAAACAATGCATGCAAGATTTCATAGCTCTAGTATCACCGTTTCATAGTTAGGCTATGAACTTTTCAGCCCATCCTCATTGATTTCTCACCAACGGAGAAACAGCTGGTTTCTGACCGGATACAAGGCATTTTCATTGGAATTTCCTATAACAACTATGTATATATGTGTCTCTACATGAGCAAATATCCATATTTTTGTTTTACATATGTGTACTCATACATATAGTTGCATGTTTAAACATGTTGTGCATATGTGCTTATATACTAAACTTTTGTAAGGTTTTACATATGTTGACTGTTCCATTGATGGCTTATATTTATACTCTTTTAATTAACTTTCTCCTTTTCTTCTTTCTAGTTTTGAGAGCCCTAATTTCTCCAGATTGGTGCAGAGGCATAAAAAGTAAATATAAAATGACAACAATGAGGATGACGGTGATGATGATGATGGTGTGTGTGTGTGTGTGTGTGTGTATGCCTGTACAAATTAAATAGGGTGGCTTATTAGCAATTAGAACCTGAAGACAAAATTAATGGAGGTCACAAAAGTGACATACGGTACTGACTAGCACCGCTTTTTTAAAATTTGTTGTTTACACTTTTACTGTTTTAGAAATCAGCACACATTTTCAACGGTTTTTCTTGTAAGACTGACAGAGGTAGTTGAGTTTAACCCTAGGCATTAAGAGCCATTGATGCGAAGATGGTCTACATGAAAATCCAGAATCACGATCCGGCTATGTACACTGGGGACTTACCTCCCTTTGTCAGACACTTAAGACAGTGCATTTGTGATTTGAGTTAGTTTAACTTTTATCTTTAGCAAAAGTAGTGCTAGTCAGTACCCGCTGTCATTTTTGTGACCTCTATTAATTTTGCCTTCAGGTTCTAATTGCTAATAAGCTACCCTTTTTAATTTGTGGTATATATATATATATATATATATATACCAGGTGCAGTGAATATATTGTCATCTAAATCATGCAAAAATGAAAATAACACTGACATCTCATTTTAACAGATATATTTACGAAAGCTACATTAAAAAATCTTGGAATACAAAAGAGTAAATTTATTCAATAAAATCGCCATTGGCTTCAACCATGGCCTCCAGATGACTTCGGAATCTCCTACAACTCTTCTGGATGGTCTCCTTGTTTAAGTTGATGAATGCTGCCATAATCCTTGCCTTCAGTTCATCTTTGGTGTTACAAGGAATCTTGTTGGTCTCTCACTCAACTGTGCCCCACACATAATAATCAAGGGGTTTGCAATCAGGGGTGTTAGGTGGCCAGATGTTAGGGGTGATGTGGTGCAGAAAACGTCTCACAGCTATGACTGGGTTCTCCTACTTGTGTAGCATGGTGCAGAGTCCTGTTGCCAGACATAGGGTCTTCCAACAGCCCCCCTCTTGACCCAGGGCAGCACTACCTCTTCCAGGTACTTGATGTAGGCCTCTGTGTTGAGTCTGAGGATGTGTGGGAAGATGAATGGAAGCATAATGTTCTCATCACAAGTGATCACTCCCAACACCATAATGTTGTCTGGATGTTTGATTTTTATCACTCTCAGTACATGTTTTGGGGACACAGCAAACTAACAGTTGTTCTGTGTGTTCACCATCTGTTTGTATTGGAGTTTCTGGAGTGAATGCCAAGTAGTACAGCATGTTGTTTGCAAGTTTCTTGCAGAGTGAAGTGTGTCATGGTGCTGTTTTTCTCACAGGCAGTACCCAACTGACCCTACTATACAGTGTAGTCAACAAAATTAAAAACAAACAATGCACATGCATGAAATTAAAATATAAAATGGCAACAATTTACCCATATTAATCAATGAAATTCTAACCTAGTATGATTTTCTTGTTTAATATTTACAATCTTTACAATTTTACAATATTATATATTTATTGTGATAAAACTAGTACTTTTATGCATTACGCAATCATTAGGTTTATGTAGTAGTAGTAGTGACAGTCATGTTCCACAATTGACAACTGTAGTGAAATGATAAAATTTGTCTTTTAAATACCTTCTGATGAACCCAAGCAGGCTCAATCTTATGAACTGTATTTTAGAACTGTGGTTTAGATGTCATAGTTTGGCAAGTGCACCAAGTAAGTTCTAACTGTATTTTGACCAATCAGTATGTGGCTTAGAATATACTGTAAAAAGAGAATGATAATTTTATCACATATATAGGAACAGTCAACAGGTTGTGGGAAAATGTTAAACTTGAAGAACTTACACCTGAGATGTTCAAGTGTCTTATTTTCATACAAGGCCTTACAACAAGTGAAGATACAGAAATTCAGGCAAGAATTCTTTCTAAATTGGAACAAGCAAACCAAGATCTAATCTTACAGTCTATGGCAGAAGAATGCCAAAGGATGGTAAACCTGAAACACAATGTAGAAAAAATTCGAAAGGATTCCTCAAAAATACAGATATGCCGACCAGAAAAGTTCAACCAAACAAGAGCACCACGTCCTAATTCATGTTATGGATGTGGGAGCATACATTTCAGAAAAGACTGTCCATTTAAAAATCAAAAAATGTTACAGATGCAAAAGAATTGGTCACAAGAGTTCACACTGCAGAATAAAATTATGAAGGTCAAATGTTAAAAATTCTAGAGTGCTCTCAGCAGAAACAAAAATTGACTCCCAAATAAGAATATTCGTACACATAAAAATAAATGGAATAGATATTAAACTTCAGTTGGATACTAGAAGTGATATTTCAATAATAAATATGGACACATGGAAGAAGATAGGGAAACCTATGTTGAGAAAAAACACTGAAATCTGCTCGTAGCATGATGGGCGACAAATTACATTTCATTGGCAAAATGTGGACTAATGTCACATTTCGAGGGAAAACATGCAAGGCGAATGTCGTCATTAAAAAATCCAACCGATCTGTTTGGTACAGGTTGGTTAGAATTATTTGATTTATGGGACCTCTTTATATATCTCTATTGCAAAAACATAAATGGTTATTCCTCTAAAAATAATTCATCTGAAGAGTTAAAGAGAAAATTTTTTTTAATGTTTCTACAAGTACTCTCAGACAAACTAGGTCTATGCACAAAGACTGAAGCGTGTTTTGAATTAGATGATAACGTTACACTTCTGTTCAAGCCTAATAGGAAAGTGCCTTTTGTGGCAATAAAGCAAGTGGACAATGAATTGGACAGATTGGAAAAAACCCCAGAATCATTGAAAATGTGAATTACACGAAATGGGAAGCTATGTATAAAAGAGAATAACAACAAAATTAGGTTGTGTGCCAATTTTTCGACTGGTTTAAATGACTGTTTAAAAATGAACCATTATCCACTACCGACCCCAGAAGATATTTTTACAAAACTAAATGGAGGAAAAATATTTTCAAAACTCACTCTGTCTGACACATATCAACAAATCAAAGTAGATACAAAATGCTCAGAGCTGTTAATGGTCAACACGCACATAGGCATCCTAAATTAAGTGGCAGCGTTAATGAAGATGTTACACGTTAATTTAATGTGTTAAACTTATCTTTATTAATGTATATTGAATTATACATAGATCTGTACAAGATTTACACAGTTATAAGAGTTAGAACATGTGATCTGTTCGTGGACCTTTTTCTTTGGAAATTATTGCCCGCCACACTAAAAAGTTTCCCCACCCCTGATATAGAATAACACCAAACCCAAATACTAATTCAGGAAAATCCCCAGCAGAGTTAATGTTCACGTGTAAAATAAAATCGATCTTCTATAAATTATTGCCAGGAAAAAAATACATATAAAGGAAGACAAAAAATACATTTAAAGGAAATACAAGAAATATTACATAACATTTTGAAGTAGGAGATAAAGTTCATTTTAAAAATTACAAAAACGGTAAAAAAAGGTTGGGAGGATGGCTGTGTAATGAAAAGATTAGGTAACATAATGTATTAGGTGGTCAAGAAAGTTCTTGCGGAATTTTAAATTTTGGTTTTAAATAATGTATTTTCAAATTAATTTTCATTAAATTGCTTCTGAATTAGACATAACATATACGACAATTTCCAACCACTTGAAAGAGATTAGAAAAACAAAAATACTTGAGAAATGGGTGCCGCATGAATTGAATGACAAACAAAAAAGACGCTGTTTTAAATTGTTGTCTTCCTTTCAACAAGAACGACCTGTTTCTCGACCGGATTGTGACTTGCGATGAAAAGTGGATTCTTTACGACAACCGGCGACGCTCAGCTCAGTGGTTGGACGCTGACGGAGCTCCATGGCACTTCCTGAAGCCAAAGTTGCACCAAAAGAAGGTCATGGTGACTGTTTGGTGACCTGCAGCCAGTCTCATCCATCACAGCTTTTTGGATCCAGGCGAAACCATTTTGGCGGAGAAGTACTATCAGCAAATGGATGAAATGCATAAGAAACTCCGACAACAACAGCCAGCATTGGTCAATAGAAAAGGACCAATTCTTCTCCACAACAACGCTCAGCCACACGTCGCACAACTGATCCTGCAGAAATTGAACAAATTGGGCTACGAAATTCTGCCTCATCCGCCATACTTACCTTACCTACTGACTACCACTTTTTCAAGCATCTCGACAACTTCCTGCATGAGAAATGCTTCATAAACCAAGACGATGCCAAACATGCCTTCAACGACTTCATCACCATCAGAACGCAGGATTTTTATGCTACTGACATAAATAAACTTGTTTCACATTGGCAAAAGTGTGTTGATTCTGATGGTGTTTATTTCGATTAATAAAGTTTTGTTTGAGCTGAGATATGGGCATCTGAATTTAAAGGTTAAAAACTGCAAGAACTTTCTTGACAATCTAATATTTAATTAAAGGACAATATTTGGAACATAAGAGACACCTTAAACAGTCAAAGATGAGACATACAGAAGGACGAAGGGTAATACTAATGGAAGTCTTCTATGATATGTTTGAAGTGCCGACACTGAGAGATATTGAACCCTATAGAACTAGCTTCAGAAAACGAAAACACTGAATGTCTGGAAGTAATACCTGAGCGAAAAAGATATTAAATTTTCAAAGAAAAAAAAAAAAAACAAGCGCGCTTAGTACAGTGAAAAGAAAAAGTGCTATGTGCAATGGACAATACTACCCTTAAAAGTCAGGTAACAGTTAAGATACGACAGCTAAAAAAAAAAGAGGGAAAAGTGTTAGAAAGACAAAAAATAAAATAAATTCCAGTTTCTTACAATAGTCAAAATCTCAAAAGGGGAGATGTGATGAGAGTTATGACGCCCTCTTGTGAGAGATAGACTGGTCCAAGTAAAGTATAAATAGTAACGATCCGAATGAGTTCAAAAAGTTCAGAGTTTGGAGTCGAGTGAAGTTCGTGTTAGTTTGCAGTGAAGTCAGAAGGTGTCAGTTGGTCAGTTCACAAGGAATATTGATTGTTGGTTCATAAAGAGATTTGTTAGTTTGTTACATTGTTTTTACACTTGTCTAGTTATCTTATTTATTGTTTGTAACAAGCTATGTTGCAACATCAGGCAACAAGGATTTTGAAGCTCAAGTATGTTATTTAACAATTTGTTTGTGATACAACTTGTTAAATAATGGAAGACCCATTAGCTTCCAAAGCACAGTTGCAAAAGCAACAACAAGAGGAGCAACAGGAGTTTCAGAAGCAACTATTACAACAACAACTACAACAACAATTATTGGAGCTATATTCAAAGAAGTCCAAAGATGAGGTAAGTTCGTTTTTGCCAGATGGTATTTCAAACTTGATTAATGAATGCATGCATCATATTACTGAAGGTGGGAGAAGATTTTTAAGCAAGATTGCACATCATGGTCGGATGAACAAAAAGTGAGATTGTTATAGCGAAAATTAGCTCCGATAGAGCATGAATGCTACTGTGATTTCGTATTGCCTAAAAAACCCAATGAAATTTGTTTTAAAGAAACAATAGAATTACTGTCTAACAAATTTAGTGATAAAACTTATTTATTTAACACTCGAATGGAATGTTAGAATATAACGAAAAAAGAGAATGATGATTTTATCACACATGTACGAACAGTCAACAAAATGTGTGAAGCAGAAATCGAACAAACATATTGTTGCGATGGGAGTTTTAATGCTAAAGGGCTAAGGTTCCAACTACTATTGTCATTGCCCTTGAGAGGCTGGCAATAGCAGAGATATTGATAAGAACTGAAGCTAAGGTTACTATAGTTACTAATAGAATTTAGCTACCAACAGAAATATTTCGGGTTGACAGTTTATGTATAATACTTTTTGTTCTAGCTGTGGACCCCCTTCAGCCATGTTAAGGAAATACAAAAGCTACATGATAGGAGCTGTGGATAAAAAGAAGATTAATTTCACCCATACCTTTTATTGTTGATGCACTTAAGTAGTACTTGAGTAATATTTATGACACTAAAAGTAATCAGAACTGGTTTCAGCATTCTCACTGGACATACGAATAGAGTTTGGGTTAGAGAAGTGTTCACATTTGGTAGTCAAAAGAGGAAAGATGGTTAGCTAGGCATGAAACAAGGGCACCAGTGATCTGAATATCAATGTTGCAAATACTTTTGAATCAATGAGAATACTACATATGTTGATGCTGTTAGTAAGGACAGAGCGACAAAAGAATAGTTCAGTAGGCTTTGGAAAGTATGGAGCATGGGGCTGTTTGTATTCAATAAGACTATATCCCATAATGTTTTTCACTGTCCCAGTGCTAGGATTAATATTCGAAATCTTAGACTAGACACTTGAATAAATTCACAACTTGGACATCAAGACTATGAAGATACTAACAATAGCTAGTAACTCCCACAACAAAAGTGACATTGTCTGGATCTATATTAAATGGAAGGATGGAGATAAAGGTCTAAGATCAGTCCACACAGACTTTGAGTGCCACATTGTATCACTCGGACAACACATACAGAACAGTGAAGAGAGAAATGAGTAAATGAGTAAATGAGTAAATGAGAAATGAGTAAATGCATATTCAACAGTGAAGGTAATAACATGAGATTAAATGAAGAACTCCTGAAGAAATACTCCAAGTTTACAGCTTCACCATGTAAACCAAAGGTCATTGGACAGACCTACTTAGACAGAAACTTAGAAGAGAAATATTCATCATACCAGCAGAAAATTATGTCTGGGTATATGTATTCCACCTTCTAGAGAATGCCAACAACATTAGCAAGAATAGTAGCCTCTATTGGACCTGTAATTAGTACATCACATCTTGCCTATAAGTCCAAATTTTCACCAGGCTAAACATTTTCATTTGTTCTTATCATCATAAGCATATGTATAAACATCAGATTGACAAAGAAACTTAGTAATGCTTGGATTATTTAAAAAAGAATAACACAAGCTGATCAGCATTCTCCAGATATACTTGGTTAGAGGAACCATAAAAGTTTGTAAAACATTTCAGGAATTCTACTTTTGAGGTTTCTGGGTAAATATATGCAGGCAATCACATATATGTATGGAATATATATGTATGTGCACACATAAAAAGAGATGAAACTCACATTTGCATTCTATTGTAGTATGTACACTGATGACTGCAAGTTTATCCACATACACACATGCATACACATATTTGCATACACCAACCAATTCAGGTAATGACAAACATTAAGAGCTGTCTTGATTTAAACAAAAGAGCTTTGTCATCTTGTTAATGACTGGTTTGAATTCTGCAAAGGGAAAAAGTAAAAAAAAATCCTCAAATAAGCATCCATCCATCCATCCATCCATCCATCCATCCAAGCTTCTTTCAATTTTTGTTACTAAATTTACTCACAAGGCTTTAGTCAGCCTGGGGTTGTAACAGAAGCCATTTGCCCAAGGTGCTGCACAGAGAGACTAAACCCATGCATACATACATGTATGTATGCATGGATTTACATAAGCACACATATGCGCATGCTCACACCACACATGGAAATGTTGAAACAGTATGACCCAAAATATTTTGTGGTAGAGTAGTTACATGTTAATAGTATAGTTAATAAATATAGGAACGCTTGATGTTCATGTTTTGAGAGGCAGCCTCAACTGGCATGTGTTGGCTGCTGCGCTGCCTAGTTCTCATGGTTAGTATATTGTAAGGAAACCACTGACTCAACTACTATTCCTCACCACTCCCAATCATTGGTCTACTTTTTTTCAGTCACTTGCAGTAGGAGAATAGTTAAGTTCAAGTCTCACATTAGCAGTTAAGTATACAAAATACTGAATTACAGAATTGGGTGAGGTGTCAGTTGTATGGGAAAGTAATCTAAGTCTTGTATAACTATAATTAACCATAAAAGATGTGAATGGTTAATGTGAAGGTTGTTTCAGTAAAATAATGTAAGAATTGCATAATGACTATGGTTACACCTAGGTTTGGGAAAGTAATTTAAGAAATTACGTAATGTCTATACTTAATCTGGAAAGATTTATTTAGTATTAACTGGGTTAATATTTCTAAAAATTATCTCAAGTATTAATATAAACCAAGGTTTAAAAGAACTTTTGTTAATAAAAATTTAACAGAAGAAAATATAATTTTTTGGAAAGGGTATAGTTAGATAAACCAATGTTTCTATTTGTCTGGTAGTTATTTAACAATGATGAATGATGAAGGCTAAAGTCCTCAGTGGTGAAAATTGAACTGAAAATGTAAAGAGTAAAACCAACATTGGTGAAGCTTCAGCTTAAATATAAAAGGATGAACTTAAAAATTAAAAGGCATTTTTGGTTAGTTCGCCATCCATCACATATGAAGATGAATAATTTCATATCGTTTTCTTTTCCTTGTATGTGTGTGTGTAATACATACCTAAATGTATGTTTGCCTATAAAAGTGTAATTATTTGGAAATAAAATAATTCTGAGCTTCCACCAGCATGGTAAATGATAGATTGGTCAAGTGAGTAATAGAGTCTCGATGTATTCGCTCTTCCTGCTAGATACAGCAGTTGCTGTAACTGCCACAACTCACACCCAACTTAAAAATGACAGGATGGGCATAGTTGGGGTACCTTTGAACATGGGTCTGCTTTATTGGAGTTGAATAGTGACTAAACACCAACATATTCATATACTCACATACAAGGGGACAAAGAAAATGATTAAAATATTTTATTCTTGATTGGTTTTCACGGTTACTGAATCACAAGTTTGAAGATGATAAAGTAATCTCGATCAAAGTTCTCTAGAAAATAAATGTTATTATATACTTTCAACAGGCAGCATAAAATTTAAAATCGATGATTAAAAGACTTCAAAATCTAAACATTACTAACATAACAACCAAGTAACCTTCTCCATGTTGGTTAGGTGTTGCTGTCTCATTATGTAACTTCATACAAAAGTGGTCTTTACCACAAAGCTGAGGGAGCAAAAACAGCCAAAGTTGAATGTAAAACATGTGAATCATAAGCATTTATAAGAAATTGAAACTCTGCACATGTTTCCACTTCATTGAGCATCACCAGCAAAGTGAAGCGCCATCTTGTTACTTTGAAGGAGGTGGTAAGCGCTTTGTTAAGTTGCATTCAGATACAGAGATATATATTTTCAACATAAAAATGTTGAGTTGTTTACAAAATAAACAATTTGCAGATGAAATCTGCTTGCTAAAAATGTCACTAATAGTAGTGGTTCTTTACTACTACTACTACTACTACTACTTTTTTTAACACTGTACTGCTGCAATTAAAAATATTACTACTAACTATAACTTTCTTTTGTAGTGATAGGGTGTGATTCAGGTAAGAATTGGTTGCCGTT
Source organism: Octopus bimaculoides (assembly GCF_046866305.1). Lineage (NCBI taxonomy): Eukaryota > Metazoa > Mollusca > Cephalopoda > Octopoda > Octopodidae > Octopus > Octopus bimaculoides. Next base: position 8,341,299 of record NC_142932.1, on the reverse strand, counting down.
TCCGACAGGTACACAGAATTATTGTAGCATCTGACGACATGCTGGTGGTATTTAGTTTCGTTTTTTGCGTTCTGAGTTCAAATCTCACCAATGCCTCGTTGACTTTTATATTCAGTAGACGATAGAAAATAAATAACAAGTACTAGGTTGATTTATTGTTCCTATAAAAAGTACGAGGAATGTGAATGGAATTATAATAGAAACAAGCTATATAGTGCTGCGCTTATCAACCTTTGTCTAGTAGTTTATGAATTGTAAATTGTTTATGGATAAGTTACACAGTCATATAAAAGCATAGGAACCACAACATAATATTTATTGTAAACAAAAAACTCATGGATATTTCAAGTATCAAACAGAAAAGCGCGATGCAGTAGAATATATTTTTGAAAAATGGGTCGCGAAAGATTATTGAATTTGCCAAAACGGGTGGGAACCGCTGAGAGAAAGAGAAATAAAGAAGGAGAATGGGAGAAAGAGAGAGAGTTTCTCTCTGATGCGTGGAAACGAAGAGACAGGAAATAGGTGCATTTGGCTGGAGAGAATTGTGGCTTCTGATTGATGAAAATCTGCTGACGTCATAGAGTTAATTTGAGGCACGGTAGGATTGGCAGACTATTTATCAATGAGTCGAAACAGTTATCTCAGTTGACTGAAGTGACTTCGGTGGAACTTAATTGAAAAGGCACTCAAGTAACTATTCGTTTGTTAGTAAATACCAAAAATTAGTTTTTAGCTTTCGTATAAACACATCAAAAGAAAATAAAACACTTCAATAATATATTGTTTTATCCTCATTATACAAAGCGTTAAGTAGCTATTTTTTTTCTTCTACTTGGATTCACGCAACGATGGAATTAAGACTAGGTCATATAATCTTTGTGGCTCTTCTGGTCCGTAAGTATTTTGATAATTCATTCCATTACAGTGTTATTAAAGATGTTTGCCCGTATTTATAAATACAGGTACATACTCTCATCTCTCTACCTATTTAGATTTTCTCACAAGAAATACTTGTTTACTCTTTCTCTGTCTCTCTCTCCTTTCTCTGTCTCTCTCTCCTTTTCTCTGTCTCTCTCTCCTTTTCTCTGTCTCAAATATTTCATATTAATGTTTTTTATAACAGGTTTCTTGCATCATCGTTATTCCGAGGTCTGAATAATAAGACTCTGCTTCTAATGTAAAATATTATCTAAATTCTACTTTTTTTGTTTTGAATATTTTTTTTCACGCTTGTAAACTCAAATGTTTATTTCCCTCATACATAGTGTGGTAGAATCAAAATTGTCTTCATAAAAGTCCCTTTCTGTAATTCTTTGTTTTCTTTTCTCTTTTATGTAGTTCTTTTTTTCTTTTCTAATTGTCTACACTTGTAAGTACCACTAATTGACTGATTTCAGGTTAACCGAAAGAGCTATACTAAAAGGTGTAACCGTAGCTATTCCGTCCTTGGTGCTAATGTAGTTAGAGTATTTAGGGAACGCATTACTTTTTTTCTCTCCTCAAAACTAGTTGTAATTTGAGGTTAACGGGAACTGCTATTTCAAGCATGCCTGTCGACCACGTTGTTTCCAGTTATATATGTCATTTTTATTATTGAATTTACATAATTTTGTAATGAAAACGCTAGAGTTAACTTAAAAATTTAAAGCAAAAGAAAATGAAGTTTTAAGGCTTTAGTAAAGTTTACTATTGATAAGGGACATTTTTTTTTTTCATTCACGTGAATCAATGGAAAACTGTCGGTATGACAAAATTTTGCTATCGAATCTCGATCTCAGCCAAACACCGAATCTTAATCCTTCGAAAATACGTGCGTATAGATTATCCTCCTCTGAAAGAAAGAAAGAAAAAGTGTCGGTTGAAATAAAGATTTATCATTGGAAAATTCTCATAAGTTCAAGTTTGGTATTACTGCATTTTCGCTCGTCCATTCTTTTCCTTCTGCTCTTATCTTAATCTTTAGACTGATTAAAATTGAACTTCGGCGTCGGAAAAAAAAGTTACAGCTTAAAAATAAATTTTAGTAAAAATCGTTATTTGAAACAAGAGCATTTTTTTTTTTTTTCATTTAATTAATAGCTTTTTTTTTCCTTGAAAGAAACTTTACGTATTAGGTAATTTTTAAAAAGATATTTTATGGTGAATAAAATTTTATTGGTGAATTTTTCATAGAAAAATATCCTCCACTTATTAGTAAAACGGTATGAAATGAATTTTTTATTTAGGCAGCAAGTTTTCGAAGCTTTTTCGTCTGGAAATCTCAAAATTATAGTGTGAAAATATATTTAATAAACAAATTAATAAAGAAGTTACATTCCATTTACGCGAAAGAAATTATACAACTTCTGATAGATGAGGTTGAATTAAGTTTCGAACCTCGGAGGAAGCCCTCTAGATTTTTTTTTCCATTAATGTTTGTGTTAAAGGTTTCAGCGCCATACAACTTCCATCTTAATTGTTTAGTACATCTAAAAGTGTACTAAACTAAGTGTCTGAGCGCGGTATCTTTGATAGTGAGTTTTGACGGACACAAATAAACCACGAACTCTTGCTTTGGCCTACTTGAAATCTTACATATTTTTCTATGTATTTATGTGTGTGTAAGGGGTGGGGGTAACAAGGCCATGCCTCTTTACAACTTAATCGCCTCGTTTATTAATTAAAGCATAATTTTTGTTAGAAATTTGTAGATTAAAATGTTAAGGAAGAAAAAATATTTATAAACAAAATAAATCGATTAGCATTTAAATATTGCACAACGTAATGTCATATATGAGGAATGGGACACTGCAGATTATTATGCAGAAATACTTTTCTTCGATCTCTATATAGTAGACTACTTTATTACTGCTTTGACTTGTAGAATAAACTAAACTCCAACTAGAAATTTATTTTTCCGTATATTTGTATTTCGTATTGGTATAACCAGGTTGTGATAGATCGTTTTCAGTGTTGTGCAGCGACCATGAATATATTATTGAATGTTTGAAAAGGCATAAACTTTTCTGGGTGTAATAAAAAATGAAAACTTTTGATATAATTTTCATTGTATTTCCTTGAAATTTCATTTCATAAAAATGCATTAAAATGTGAGGAAAATGATCAGGGACACTACATACTAGTTATGTAAAACAAAAACTAACTTTTGTTTTGGTAAACCTTATTAGGCACTTTTTCGTTATGTGTCTATAAAATGACTGATGAGAAAGTGAAAAAATAAATGATAATCAGTAAAAAATACAATAATTTTTTTCTAAATTATTTAAGATAGGGTTGAACATTACAAACCCATAACATCTATGCATTGTGGCAAAAGTTAACTGATATGAGCTGATTGAAAGGAAATGTTCGCATGATAATTGGATGTGGATTATTGAATTTCTTGTATTGATGGAATTAATTCATAATTTAATCAAAATATAATTTGTACTACTTCTTGAATTCTAACAAACACTGAGAATTAAACGGAAATAAGATACTTTTCGGTTTGAATTTGTGGATAAGAAACGATTATCAGTTTTTTTCTTTTCACTTTCAAAAGTCTTTTTGATGTTCATGTTGACCAGTTTAAATATACTCACAACGTAAGAATACTCCTTATAATAGAATTTATGCATATCTATCAAAATATGTAACCGAAACTTTTCTGGCTCTTCCACTTATCACTTAGTACCCCCTCTCTAAACACCTCATACCTCACACTGCTTTCTGAAGTAGAAATAGCACCCAAATCTCCCTCAATTCATACCACATCGTAAATAAATACTCTAAATAAACATTTTCATGGCTAGAATGCATTTCATCATAGTTCTGTTCTATGAACGCTGATCTGGAGCTAAACTAGTACTTTGAGCCAGCGAGGGAAAGCTATATTTACGGGTTTTTACGGCCATTTGTTCTGAAAGACCAGTGGTTCTCAACCTAGAAATTGTATGAAAAAATTAAAATATTTTGTGTATTGTAGAATTATAACCAAGTTATTGCACGTAAATCTTAACAAAATTTTATATGGGTCCCCAAGGGTCATATGGGCCCCAGTTGAGAACCATTGTGATAGACATGATAGCTTAATTTCTCTCGAATCGTATATCATTTTAAATAAGGCAAGAACACACCAGACTATATAATCATAATCTCTCTCTTGTATATGAGAAAGGGAGGCTTGCTTAGGACCAGCTTCCGTAAGCTCTGCTGCAAATTGCTGGTAGAATCTCGATGGGCATGGCCTAAGCATGAAAGCAAATAAATTTTCGAAAAAAAAAAAAAGAAAATAATAATTGTGAGCAGATGTGAAAGGGAACAAAGAATTCTTTGTGGGTTTGGGACAATATTAAGGGCAAACATTCTGTACTTATTTGTTGGACAGATCAATGGGACAGAAATTATGTTGGCTTCGTCATTGTTTAACTTTTGATAGATGACTCCGTTCGTTCCTTGTAGCTCATTTGGGGGAACTTAATCTCAACATTGATTTGTTCAGCACATTGGGGCAAGTTTTTCCAGAGTGGAGGCGTCATGATTGTTTTCCGTGTTAAGCTGCGTTCACTTGTGATGGTGATAATTGTGAAATCTTCCGGCGGAACGGTTATTGTGTTTGAACATAGTAACTTCTTTCCCATGGGAATTACCAGTTTCCCCAGCATGTATCACGTTCTTTTCAGCTTTAGAATGATAAGGAAGAGATGATGATCTGCAAATACTCGTTATTGAAATCGTTAACATTCGCCTTTTAGACTAGACTGCGATGGTGAACCTAAACATGCATGGCAGCAATGTCACATGGATTTTTTTTTAAGTGATAATACAATAGACTTTTGAGGAGAAAATCTCCTTGCAATATCAGACTACAAAATAGACTCGTTTACGATTTCACATTCTCTTAGTGATTGCGTGTTTTATCAAATAAGCTATTGTTCATCACTCTCCAATTTTATTTGATGACCTTCACGATAAAGACACCATTGAAAATGAGTTAGCAGTAATATTGTTAAAAAGTTAAGAATGAATACAAAAAAATACAGAAAATTAAATTCAGTGCTTAAATGCATGCAACTTCTGTTTGTCTTGAGACCTGATTCACGCCATCGGTTCAGTTAGCTTTTATTGCACGATATTGTCACCAGGGTTTATTCATTTTATTTTTCTTGTTTCAGTCATTAGACTGCAGCCATGCGGGGGGAGGGGGCACCTTGAATTTTTTTTTTTTTTTAGTCGAATGACTCGACCCCAGTACTTTTTTTTTCTTTAAAGCCTGGTACTTATTTTATTGGTCGCTTTTGCCGAAACACCTGTTATGGAGATATAAACACAGACACACGCGGGGAGACTATATATATATATACATAGGCGCAGGAGTGGCTGTGTGGTAAGTAGCTTGCTAACCAACCACATGGTTCCGGGTTCAGTCCCACTGCGTGGCATCTTGGGAAAGTGTTTTCTACCATAGCCTCGGGCCGACCAAAGCCTTGTGAGTGGATTTGGTAGACGGAAACTGAAAGAAGCCCGTCGTATATATGTATATGTTTGTGTGTCTGTGTTTGTCCCCCTAGCATTGCTTGACAACCGATGCTGGTGTGTTTATGTCCCCGTCACTTAGCGGTTCGGCAAAAGAGACCGATAGAATAAGTATTAGGCTTACAAAGAATAAGTCCCAGGGTCGATTTGCTCGACTAAAGGCGGTGCTCCAGCATGGCCGCAGTCAAATGACTGAAACAAATAAAAGAGTATATATATATAAAGTCTGAAGAAAAGCAACAAAAATTCAATAGGTTATAGCAGTACGTACGTTTCGTACATACTTCATTTATTTATGTAGTGAGAACACCACATGTGGTGTTGTCCAGGCGATGGTACAGTTGCCAAGTACTCGAAAGGATTTGTTGAACGTTTAAGTGATATGTATGGGGGATGTGTTACTTCGTTTAAATTTTGTCTTGGTTCAGTGAAATTGTGCTTTTCGCGGATCTGTCCTTGCCACTGAATGAAGCCTAAACATTAAACTGCAAAGTTAGCAATTAGTTGACGTGGTGTTTGGCTCGATCAAGAGTTTTGAGAATGCTCTAAGTTTTAAGACCGGAATTTGTTTTTTCTTTTTTTATTTTTAAGAAGCTAGCTTTAAGATTCTTGAACAATATGCAACATGGTTCATACGGGATTTTAAGGGGGTCTTTCTAATTTGGCAGACGCCACTTGTTTTCTTAACGAAACACTTTCAAACTTGGGACACTGGTAGAATGTGTCATACGAAAAACATCTTTTACTCTTAGTGTTATTGAGAAAATTTTATCTTTTTAAAGTTATTTCGTGTTAAGATTGTCGTATTTCGGCAATTTCAACCAATCACTGACGTCTATTGAGGTGAAAACAATACTGCTGTGAATTGTCAATAAAACGTTGTGCGGTGTAATGGGAATAAAATTAGTGCTGTTTGTCAACAACTATCGGCGGTACTGTAATGACATCGTTCGTGCATTTGTATTGGTTTTAGGGTTAGGGTTCGGGTTTTAGAGTTAGGGTTATGAGTATTTTTGCCAAATTTGGTGAAAAATTTGTGGCAGTGTAATGAACAGATTTTCACCAAATTTGGCAAAAATATTCATAACCCTACCCTTAAAACCCTAAAGCTAAAACCAGTACAAGCGCACGAACGATGTCATAAATAACAGTATCGCCGATAGTTGTTGTTGACAAACAACGGCACTAATTTTATTCAAGGGAAAAGATCCCATTACACCGCACAACGTTTTGTTGACAATCCATAGCAGTAATTATTTTCACCTCAATAGACGTCAGTGATTGGTTGAAATTACCGAAATATGACAACTTTTAACATGAAATAACTTCGAATATAAAATTTTTTCTCTGTTCTATAAGACAAAATATACAAGTATACGAAGTTTTAAAGTAGAAGACACACTAAATAAAACAAATAAAAAATGGTGCCCGCCAAATCAGAAAGATCCTTTTAAGGCCCTGTCTAAGTAGTTTTCTATAGAAAATTCAAAGAATTGGAGAAAACAACACAAAATAGATTTCACAGATCTGAAATTGTGTTGAATGGTTGGAGTCAAGAGATCTAGTAAATATGTTTGTCGAATTAAAATTTTATTTGAAAACCGAAACTTATTATACTAGAGGTAGTTTTAAAGGAAACTGAACGTGTACGAGTAATCTTGAATAAGCGTAAAGCTTTTGATTGTGGAATTGTATTCTCATAAATCTTGCAAAATGCACTCCTAGCCACTTAATGTGAAACCTTGTACTAAGCACTAAGATCTATTAAAAGAAAGTTGTCTGTGAATAGCAGAAAGGATTAGAAGTCATTATCTGCAAGTCAAAACGAAAGATTATTAAGGCGGCGAGCTGACAAAATTATTGGCACGTGGGACGAAATGCTTAGCAGTATTTCACTCGTCGCTACGTTCTGACTTCAAATTCCACTGAGGTTGACTTTGCCTTCAGTCTTTAGGGAGTCAATAGTACCAGTCACACACTGGGGTCGACCAAATTTCAGACCTTGTCTTTATAGTAGAAAGGATTATTACCTCCGCCCTAGCGAAGGCAGAGATATGGTTTTCAGTCGTGTTTGTTTATCCGTGGACAAGATATCTCATGGACTGCTGGATGGGTTCATATGAAACTTTTAGGGATGTTTGGCCTCGTAACCGGCACGAACTGATTAGATTTTGGAATCGATCCGGTACCGGACAAGGATTCTGGATTATTTTTCCCTTTTTTTTATACTTAATATTTGAGAGTGGTTGGGTTCATTTTTGGTATTCTCGGCTGAGAGCAGTCAAGTTTATTTCAAATATTCTCATTTTAAAAATCATCTCTGGCTAACCGTAGAGAAGACGTTGGTGTTTCCTTGGCGGAGGTTTGCACTATTGAGTGCTCTCATTATTAAGGTGGCGAGCTGGCAGAATCGTTAGCACGCCGGGCGAAATGCTTAATGGTATTTCGTCTGACGCTACGTTCTAAGTTCGGATTCCGCCGAGGTTGACTTTGCCTTTCATTCTTTCAGGGTCAGATGAATACTGGTTCGATGTAATCGACTTGCCTCTCCCCCAAAATTGCTGCTCTTGTGGCAAAATTTGAAGAATTTATTTTACCATTTTAGTGAAAGATTCGTTATCGTGAGATATATATATATATATATATATATATATATAGGTAATCTTCAAGTTTAGGGGGGTAAAAAAGTAAATAAAAATACCCAAGGGAAATAACTGAACGACTTACCAGTATTATCCGTTTTCTTCTACCTGTTTATAAATAAATCACACACTAACGTCAATCAAATCACGTGTGTGATTGATTTATTTATAAACAGAGATGTACGGAGAATACTGGTAAGACGTTCAGTTACTTCCCTTGAATGTTTTTATTTATTTTTTTATCCCCCTAAACTTGAAGATTACCATATATTTATATGTATATATATATATATATATATATATATATATATAGGGCCTTTCTGTGAAGTGTCTTAAACACAGCTTGAAATAATAATTATAAGGAGGGGATCAGGAGTGGTTTAGCCATCCCTATAAAGGGTGCAGTTTTTTTTATAAACATGACAATAAAAAAAAGAAAATGAGAAACTTCATGAAGCTCCATCTAAAATTGATATCACTCCCAGCAATGCTGGAAAACGTATAAGGCAATCCTTATCGTATATCGAATTCTGGTCATTGTGGTTTGTTTAATTTTGTCACTATTCCCCTTTCAAAACACTTAGTCCACTTATTTTCTCTTTCCGCTCACGTTCACCAATCCTTGTTTCTTTTCTTTTTTTTTCGAAGATAGTTGGATAAAAGCTACCACTGACGTTCAATTTCATATATTTATTTTTCTCGCGTGTGCATATATATATATATATATATATGTATATGTATGTGTGTGTGTGTGTGTGTTATTTCTTTACTACCCACAAGGGGCTACACACAGAGGGGACAGACAAACGGATTACGTCGATTATATCAACTCCCAGTGCAGGTTATTTTTTGAGAAGCGTTCCCCACTCGGTGGTGTTTCGGAGCAAGTCGTCCATATTTGTTTCATTTTTCTCTATTATGTGCGTATGTGCATCCGTAGATTTCTAATGAAGTAATAGGCAGTGAAGAGAAGCCGTCATAAGAAAACTTGTTAAAAATAACATGCACACGATATTTTTTTCTCAATAGAAGTAAATTCCAAAGTAAACGTTTCTAGTAGAAAAGTAGAAGAGAACAAGCAAAAATAGGAATATACACGCACAGTTAAATATAGAAACTATAAAGGGTAGACTCGGCGCAGTCACCCTGTCCCTTCCCCAATAATTTTAAAATGTTAGCTTTCCGAAACTTTTTTTTCAATATTGCAAAAACACGAAAATTAATAAACAGAGAAAAAAGTACACAAGTATATTTTACATACCTGTCGTATACGTCGGTTTTGTTTTTTCCCTTTTAAAGGTAGATTAATCCCAACAAAATAACATAAGTTTAGTCACTGTTTCAGTACGTGTTTGTGTTCTTCATTGATCTTATGTGAAATCTTGTATTAGTTAAGAATGTTTGTTTAAAAAAAAAAGTATGTTATGTATATATGTATTTAAAATGTGTATTGCTCAGCAATTTGAGCAAAGAGGTGCTCAAATAGTCTAATAGAGTACCTCTTCCGCCACATGAATTCAATTAAATACGTGGGAAACAACTCGGATGAGGTACTATAAAGTTGCTGATATTTTCGCTTAGCATGCGCCCACATTCCTTCTACATGATTTGTGTGTACACCTGTGGCTTCATCAACAAATGAAACTGAATGGTTTACCGTTAAATGCAGGAACCCTTGCTGCTGCAAATTACGATAACGTGCCCATTCATCTGTGAAAATGATGCTCCCTGGACGGACATGTTGCCGGATAATGGATTCCAAGGAATCCATGAACCGGCTATTATCCGGCCATATAGATAAGAAGCAATTGGTGGGATTGTCCAATTCAACCCCACCCAAGTGCCATCGTAGTGCGCACCCCGCCGATACTTTTGGTGCATAAATTTAGACTCATCGATGGCAACTACGACATCAGGGCCGCCAATCATTAATGGATTATCAATTAGGTGTTGTGCCAGAATATCTCTGCAGAAATTGGCTCAATCCACCACAGTGGACCAACTCGCAATTTTTAGCTCGTGCATAATTTTCTGCAAGGGTTCATCAATGGAACACCAATACTGAAAGAGCAGCAGTATTACTATTTTGGAAAAACGATCCTTTTCTAATGTAAAAGCATTTTCGACACTGTCGAGCAGTGCACTTCCAACTATACTCATCTTGAAGTCACGGAAATTTCACAAACGAACGATTGTGGCCACAGTCACAGACATGAGCTTCTGCTAAAAGTCCATATGATTTCAGCCATTCAATTAGATGGTCCTGGTCACAGCTGATTCCAAACAAATCCAATAGGCGGAATGGAGGACATTGCATGATATTCATCTTGAAACCTTCCAAAGTGGCAACGGAATAAATTTTAGTGTTGTAATTTCCTAAGTGGTAACAAAATAAATTTTAGCGCGATCTCGGGTAGAGAAAAAAATTAAAGTGAAAATTTCGGGGTTTCCAGTTAGACAGTGTAAAGTAGATTTCACCAGTCCTCAGTTAAACGATGATGATGATGATGACGATATATATATATATGGTAGTAAGTAAATGTTTTAAAGATTTTCAAGAAAGTCAGTTTGTAGGAAGAAATGTTTGACTGTCCATCGCATTTGGAAAAGACTGACAGGTATTTGTATGTATGTATTTATTTGTATGTATGTGTGTATTTGTACGTATGTATGTGTGTGTGTGTGTGTGTGTGTATATATAATATATATATATATAGTAGTAAGTAAATGTGTGAAAGATTTTCCCAAAACTATTGAAAAACCTCACGGTTTGTAGGGAATAAAAGTTTGTCAATCGCATTTATGTATGTATCCCTGTATATATGTGAGATAATAGTTTCAGTATTAAAGTGAAACTGTCTGACATTAGAATAGAGGTTATTGTTTCACTTTTGACACGTAGTACTGCAATAGTGGAGATGTAATATTGCACTGGGCTCGCACTAGGCAAGAAGTTAAAAAGTTTTTTCGCCTAAAACACCACCTGGACCCTAAGTAAGGCATGTGTAAAATTTGAATGAAACTGGTTGTGTAGTTCTCGAGTTTTAGGGACTCACACACTCACAGACACACATTCTCATCTTTATATATGTAGACTGATTAAGAAGCTTTCTTTGCAACCATGTAGTTTTGGGTTCAGTCTCACTATATGGTATCTTGTGCAAGCGTCTTCTACTGTAACCCTGGGGCGTCCAATACGCTGTGAGTGAATTTAGAAGACGGAAACTGTGTGGTAGCTCTTGTGCGTGTGTATTATGTATAAGTGTTGGTCCCTAGCCTACCGATTGACAACAGGTTTTTGTTTATGTTCCTGTAACCTGCCGACAGAATAAATAAGCCAGGCTTAAAAATGAGTACTGGGGTTGATTTGTTTGACAGTACCTTAACATGGGTACAGTTCAATGATTGAAACCACCGATTACAAATTGCACTTCCATATCAATATTTTACAGTTAGATGTATAATTATTTAAAAATGTTACGTGTATAAATAAACTTTCAGAAAATTTCAAATCTTTCTTTTATATGGTTGGTTATTGTATTTGTATAAAAGAGTGTCTTCAATTATATACCATAGTTATCTCGGTACAACACTTAAAATATTTGTAGATAAGTTAGATTTCTATGAAATTGTAAAATTAAGGATTTTTTTTCTTTCAGCATAACTGTACCTTAGTTGTTCTTCAGTTGTAATATGTCCCTGGTGCCTTAAGGTTCTCCATAGTTATTCAGAAATAGCTGCTAGATTTCCTCAGCTCACGTCTTAAACATGCACATTGACTTGTTGACATATATGGAAGTAGATTTCCTCAGCTCACGTCTTAAACATGCACATTGACTTGTTGACATATATGGAAGTAGATGACTGGATGGTCACAACAAAAGCATCATTATTCATAAGTCTTAGGGCATACTTAGCTGTAAACAATGATGATGATACAAGCTTGAGTTAAAGGAAGCAGTTCATTGAAACCAGTTTCAACCACTAACACACCGATAGGCATTCATGCATGTATGCAATGGCTGGCAAAAGTGAGTATGTGGAAGGGGTACTTTTAAGAATGGAATGAAAACAGATGTGTGGCTATGGCATGGATATTTTACAGAGAGAAAAGGTTGGAAGAAATAATGGTTTCAAATTCTGGCACAAGGCCAGCAATTTCCGGGAAGGGCATATGTCTATTACATCGACCTCAGTGTTCAACTGGTTATTTTATTGACTCCGAAAGGATGAAAGGCAAAGTCACCCTTAGCGGAATTTGAACTCGTGATGTAAAACTGGACGAAATGGCATTAAGCATTTTGCTCGGTACGCTAACAATACTACCAGCTTGCTACCCAGATAATAGTAGCAGTAATCTTGTCTGCTAAAGGCACAAGGTTTGAAATTTCTTTTGGGTGGGTGGGGAGGACTAGTCGATTACATCAACCCCCAGTGTTTCACTAGTACTTTATTGACCCTCAAAGGAAAATGTGAAGAGCTGGATCTGGCCAATTTGAACATGAAACTGGTGGAATATTTGAGCTGGATATGGCTAGTTTAAATGCTAAAGGGTTAATAAAGATAGGTTTTAAACTTGCCCAACACCAGAGCTATTTAGATGCATACTCTGAAGCTTGTTGGAACTGTTCCTATTATTGGGGCAAGAGTTGACTGAACTCATTGTCTCAGTCTGACACAAGTACTTGGCCCTTGAGGGTATTTAGTGGAATCTTTTGTTAAAAGCATTAGTACCAGGTCTCTAATCTGATAATTATCCCTAATCTTGAAAGGTTTTGAAGTAGGTTGTGACTGTTGTCCTTCTTCCTCT
>NC_142932.1:8280830-8323330 GCF_046866305.1 Octopus bimaculoides | reverse complement strand
ATACTAACTCTTGTACTGTCTGTGTCTTTTTTAGGTATTATATCTCTTTTAGTTCTAGCTGTGTTCATGCTAGCCTCACTCGGGCATTCTGGACCCACTTGTCTCTCCTTTCATCACTCTTGTGTCTAACCACCTTGCACTCTTTGAAATGTCTCTCTGAAATAACCTACTTATGGAGACTACAAAGCCATTGCCAGCAGGAAGGGACATGGCAGGCATTCTGACTGCGTCCATGTACCAAAATTTATCCAACAACTGATGAACAAGACCTTAAGCTCAATTCAGATGGCTATGAGAAGCTACTGGAAATTGTGGTCAAACGCTGGCTGGAGAGAGTTGCTTCTGGAACGGTATATGTGTGGCAGCAGGATTCTGTTCTTTGTTATACTTCTAGAAAGAGTCAGGAATGGTTGTTGGAAAAGTTCTGTGACTTTACCAGCCCCAGATTTTGGCCTCATAATTCCTCTGATTATAATCCCATGGATTACTATGCATGGGGCATGGTTGAAAAAAAAGGTACAAACTGCTCTGCTTGCAACACCACGGTTGAGCATGTGGCCAAGGTCAATGTGTTCGAAGCTCTTCACAGGGACACAGTGAGGAAAGCATGCACCAGGTTCCAGAGCTGCCTTGGGGCTGTGGTGGAAGCTGAGGGTGGCTACTTTGAGTAAACTTATTTTTCATCCATAATCGAGTTATTTGTTTATTTTTTTTAATATTTTTATTTTTGGATGGGATTTTTTATTTTTTTATGCAAACTGTCAAATTTGACCCAAACTCCTTGTATATTTTATTCTGCATGTATTGACTTAATAATGGTTCAAAAAGTAACATTGGCATGAATCTCTTTGGTCTAAGAAAGCCGGTGGAGGTCATGGGCATTGCTCCTTCCTCCAGACCCAGTTAATCGAAAAGAAATCTTGGTGATATTTCTGGTAGTTCATTTATTTTCAAATTTTTTATAATCCAACTGGTAAACTGTAGTATTGTGTCTAGGATTACAGTCGGTCAATTATACTGTAATGTTTCTGGTAGTAAATAGTGTTTGGAATGAAGGTAAGGGAGATTGTTTCATGTTGTGTACTAACAGTCTCCTTAAGTTAGAGGATTTTAATGATGACCTTCAAGTGTCAAGCACGACTGGGTAGAATTACTCTATTGATAATAGCTTGTTAGTCATATACTTCCCAACTTTCATTATAAAGCAAAACTTTCAACTAACTCCCTTCCATGGATAAAGAAACAAAAAAAGACAATTTTAAAAAATTCAGGACATTTTGCTGTGATTTAAGTCAGCAGTCCCATTTTTCTTTTTATTGGTTAGCCCATGATTTTTTCCAAACTGTTGTTCAGATCGATCCCTTTGACAGAGCATGAGTGTGGAAGATATGTCCATTGTCTTTTACAAAGTTCAAAATGAGTCAGCTAATTATATAATTTTCTTGGTTGGAAATCTGTTGTGCATTTAGCAGCTGTTTTAAAATTTATTTGATTTATTGTTAAATTGATTATGTAAACGTTGCCAGTACCGCCTGACTGGCTCCCGTAGGATTTTCGAGCGAGATCGTTGCCAGTGCCCCTGGACTGGCTTGTGCAGGTGGCACATAAAAGACACCATTTCGAGCGTGGCCGTTTTCGTGCGGGTGACACGTAAAAGCACCCACTACACTCTCTGAGTGGTTGGTGTTAGGAAAGGCATCCAGCTGTAGAAACTCTGCCAAATTAGACTGGAGCCTGGTGTTGCCATCCGGTTTCACCAGTCCTCAGTCAAATCGTCCAACCCATGCTAGCATGGAAAGCGGACGTTAAACGATGATGATGATGATGATGATATTACTCCTTTACTAGTTAGCTTCAGTGGTGTGACCAGGGTATTTGCCTTCAAGGTTTTTAAGTTGATCATATCAGATATGGATAGAGATATATCAGGTTCAGTCCCACTGCATGGCACCTTGGGCAAGTGTCTTCTACTATAGCCTCGGGCCGACCAGAGCCTTGAGTGGATTTGGTAGACAGAAACTGAAAGAAGCCCGTCGTATATATTTATATTTTGTGTGTCTGTGTTTGTCCCCCCAACATCAGTTGACAACTGATACTGGTGTGTTTACGTCCCCGTAACTTAGCAGTTTGGCAAAAGAGTCCGATAGAATAAGCACGAGGCTTACAAAGTCCTGGGGTTGATTTGCTCACTAAAAGACGGTGCTCCAGCATGGCCACAGTTAAATGACAAACAAGTAAGAGTAAAAGAATAATGCATACATGCATGCATACTTTAAAAAAAGCCCCCCTTTGGTCATGAATGACCATGGGATTGCACCTAGAAAGTTCCCGATGAGGCACAAGTCCAGGCAAGTTTGTTTTATGGAAGACCAACAATCGCCTGTGCATGCTAGCCTCCCCTCTCCATGCCACCAATGTTTTCCAAGGGAAAAGCAAAGGGGCCGATACAGCTTGGCACCAGTGATGTCACAACTCATTTCTACAGCTGAGTGAATTGGAGCAATGTGAAATGAAGTGCCTTGCTCAAGAGCACAACACACAGCCTAGTCCAGGAATGAGACCCACAACCACATGATTGGAAGCCCAATGCTCTAACCACTGAGCCACAGCATTTTAAAATGGTTTTTGTTTTAATTGTTTTAAAATCGTGATGTCCTTAATTATTGGTGTAGATCCTGTAATTTTTTTTTTTTTTGTAAAATGAGATGAGGGTTTCTCATTACAATAATTTAACCGTAGGTTTGCATACACTGACCAAATCAAGAAATGTCTAAAATCACCTTTAACAAAGAAATAATTCAACTCTTTTTTTTTCTTTTTCTTTTTATACAGATGCCAATGCTTATTGTGATACACGAGCACTTCATAACTGTCTGACGTCAATTAACCCCACAAATGTTGACGTCTCCACTTATTATATGCAGCATTTAGATGAGAAACAGATAGCCGCTTTTTGTCGGTATGTATTACACATTTGTTGTCTTCCCACCCTCCCTCCCTTCTCTCCCTTCCCTCTCTCTCTCTCTCTCTCTCTCCACCCCTTCTCTCTCCCTACCCCTTCTCTCTCTCTTCCCCTATCCCCCCCTCTCTCCCCTCTCCACTATATCCTGGGGGTGATCCTAATCTTGTGAGATAAATTTATTAGAATTTGTATAGCCTATTAGATCAGTGGTGCTGATAGTTTTACCCTTTCTTGTCTTAATTACTGAAACAAATTGTCAACGCAATGTTGCTGAAAAGATTATTGTGTGTAGCTATAAATACATATTTCTTGACTCGGTGCTTCCCTAACACCAGAAAGCTGGTTATGTCAGCTAATTTGTTTGTATCCTAAACTGTTATCTAATACAGATTATTTACTAAAGCATAAAGAATTTTTTGCTCACAGCATTCAGTACATCATCCCTTGACTTATGCAGTGGCTGCTGCTATCTTTTATCTGTTGTTTAAATCATTGGACTGTGGCCCTTGCCTTCAAGGGCTTTTCATCTAACAAATTGAACCCAGCACTTTTTCCAAAGTTTGGTACTTCTGTCAGTCTCTTTTGCTGAACCACTAAGTTATGGGGACATTAACTAAAACCAGTTGTGAAGCATGCTCTCATACCCACACATGAGATTTCAATTTCTGTTTACCAAATCCACTCGCAAGGCTTTGGTCAGCCCAGAGCTGTAGTGGAAGAAACTTTCCCCCAGGCAGCTCCCATGTGTTTGATAAGCAAGTTTCTTATTTCTTTACTGTCCACAAGGGGCTACACACAGAGGGGACAAACAAGGACAGACAAAGTCGATATGATCGACCCCAGTGCGTAACTGGTACTTATTTAATCGACCCCGAAAGGATGAAAGGCAAAGTCGACCTCGGCGGAATTTGAACTCAGCTGCATTTTGTTGTGAATAGGAGCATCATAATTTATAGGTTACCCAGGTTCAGTCCCACTGCGTATTATCACTTTGGGCATGTCTTCTTCTACTTCTGAGACTCTGGACTAACAGAATGGATTTGGTAAACAGTAACTGAAAGAAGTCAAAATAAACACGCGTGTTATTGATTTGGAAAGTAAATTATAAACAGATTATATCATAATGAAGCAAGGACAGAATTAAAGATAAGCGGGTTTTCATTTAATTATATATAGGACCTTATTTACTAATGAGATCATTTCAAAGACAGCATAGATGTAATTTAAAGATTTAGCTGTTATTTCTAGCTGGTCTTGTGGAGCGACCACATAGCAGCCATTTTTGTTGTATTAATTTGAAGCTGTTTAATGATGTTAACTCTATGTACTTAACTACTACTAGCATTATCCTTAATATCTGTGCTTAATTATAAGCAGTAAATAATATTCTCCCCACCTCACTGCATTTCACTCTTGAGCTTTCAGAAGCTTCAAAGTTATGTCTGACATTTCTCTTACATCACCATCTGTTCCCCTACCCTCTCATGCTTTTTGTATTGGGGAGCCTTTGATGTTGTTTATATTCTTTTAATCATAGTTGCAAGTTAGTTTGATTGTACAAGTCAATGTATGATTAAAGACATTTCTAGCTGTTTGTCCTATCCCCACTATTTTTCTTTCATGCTTGCTTGAGTGGTTAACTTAACATTGCAATCAAGTAGTTTCAGGTTCAATCCCATTGTACGCCATCATGGACAATTGCTTTCTACTATAGCCTGAAACTGTAAAATAACACTTTGTGTGTAAAATTTGCATGTTCTAGTGTTTGTCTGTACTTTTTGCAATAAATCGATAAAAAAAAAAAAATTTGAAGAAAAGGAGACTAACTATTAAGGACAGTATGATTGCCTGAAACCCTTTAAAGGCGATGTTCCAGTATGGTTACAATTCAGGGAAACTGGTAAAAAAAATAGTATTTTCAAAATTGTAGTTCTGTTTGATTTGAAACAGATTTAGCTGCTATTTCTAGCAGTCCAATATCTTTACTATTCAAGCACATAACTTTAATTGAAGTCATCATTTTTCATTCACTTTTCATCCTGGTATGGGTTGGATGTTTGACAAGATCCAACAAATCAGGATATCTTGCTCTTGTATCTTTTGTTTCAATATCCTTTCTATGGATGGATGCCCTTCCTAACTACTTTACAATGTACTGGGTGCTTTTTATCATGACACTTTTTTTTTTTTTTGTGCGGGTGGCACATGAAATGCACCATTTTGAGCGTGGCCGTTGCCAGTACCGCCTGACTGGCCTTCGTGCGGGTGACGCGTAAAAGCACCCACTACACTCTCTGAGTGGTTGGCATTAGGAAGGGCATCCAGCTGTAGAAACTCTGCCAAATCAGATTGGAGCCTGGTGTAGCCATCTGGTTTCACCAGTCCTCAGTCAAATCGTCCAACCCATGCTAGCATGGAAAGCGGACGTTAAACGACGACTAGGACTGAAAAGCATGTCTTACTGTCAGTAAAACTAAGAAGTCCTTGTAACTCTGTGTTGTCTCTACTTGATTTACCAACCACTTTAAAGAGTGTGCTTTTTATCTTTCCAGTATTGATGAGGTCACCTTATGACTTGAGAAGCAAAATTCACTACTGGAAGACGGAATAAAAGAGAGGGGGGGGGGGGAATTATAACTTTAGGTGGATCTAGTTCAAAACGGGGGCACCAGTATTTTCTTAACGAAACACTAACGAAACACTATGAAACTTGGGACACTGGTAGAATGTGTCATATAAAACATCTTTTACTCTTAGTCTTCTTAACAAAAAAACCTACATCGCAAGTTATTCCATGTTAAAGTTGTCGTATTTCTGTAATTTCAACCAATCACTGACGTCTATTCAGCTGAATAGAGTTACTGCTGGGCGGTCATAAAAATGTTATTCCCTGTGACATATTTCATCTGGTTTAATCGTAATTTATACGCATATATTGTTTATATAATAAATTACGCTGTGCGTATCTATGTGTGTAACAATTTTAGAGTTCGGATTCTAGAGTTAGGGTTGGGGTTAACAGTCTAGTTAGGGTTAGGGGATTAATACGATATACACCGTTACAGCGCTAACTGTTTTCAACTGAATAGACGTCAGTGATTAGTAGAAATTATCGAAATAAGACAATTTTTTACATGAAATAAATTTGAATACAAAAATTTTTTTCTGTTCTATAACACAAAATAGATAAGTATACGAAGTTTGAAAGTCTTTCGGTACCAAAAACACTACGTAAAACATAAATGAAAACTGGTGCCCCCGTTTTGAAATAGATCCCTTTAGGTATGGTGGGATGAGTGACTTTATTGTGAGAAAGTAAATGAGAAGGTACCAGAGCATATTCTCAAAGTAACATGTCCAAGGTAAAGTGTGCTGACTGAATACTCTGGAAGAGTGAGTGAAAATTACAAGAGGGCTATTCATCCCCTCCCTATCCAGGTATCATGATTTGTAGTTTAAAAAAAAAAAAAAAAAGTTGCCTTCTTGAGTCCTGTTGACTCTCCTCACCTGGATGGGATGCTGGTCTATCACAGGATTACTTATTTTTGCCAGCTGAGTGGACAGGAGCAATTGAAATGAAGTGTTTTGCTCAAGAACACAATGTATCACCTTTTCCAAGAATCAAAACCACACTCTTACAATCACGGGTCCTCACCACTAAGCCATGCGCCTCCACTCCTGATTTGGAAGGACAAAGGGAGAAATAGTAAGTGGTGGGAGTAGGTCAGTTCAGAATGCAATAGGTAAAAATGGAGAGAAGAGATGGTAGGGAAGCTTGAGGGTGTAGAATAAGCAATAGGCAGTGTCATGGGGGTACATTGTAGGCATTTCAACTAGTTTCTACAGTAGGTTCTGTCTTCTGCAACACTCATCAACCAACATAGTCCTAGGTCATCTGTTTGGAGATTATTTTTTACCACCTCGTCTTGAGTCTTCCTTCATCTCCTTCATCCACAGATACCATTCGCTTTGAGCTCTTGTTATCCTCCATTTGCATCACATGCAATTTCCTCTCTTGCATACTACAGATGATTCCTCTTATACTTGGTTTTTCTTTTAGTTTATTTATACTTCATCATTCATGCTCACTGACATGGTACATCTCATCTCATTTCTTGCTAGCTTTTCCAGTCAAGGAATTCATGGCCCATGTCTTGTTGCCTTGCAGTAGTGTACTTTGCCCATGCTATCAGCAAGATATTAGATGTGGCTATCATATCATTAGGAAGTGGTACTTTTTAATTTCTTTCTTGGCTCTTTGGAAAATGCTTCTGAAATGTCTTCCACATTTCACTGGAAACTGAATTTAATCTCATCATGAGACCTTCAACAATAAGAGCAACAAAAGCAAACTTGTAAGGGAGTTTTTATGGTGGCCTCTTATTTTTATTGTATAACTTTTGAAATCTATTTCTCTTTCTGCTCCACTCCCACTCAGCATGTTGTCTGAACATGTTTTAAGATGGGGGACATCATCATCATCATCATCCTCTTTTACATCCATTCTGCCTTGCTGACATAAATAAGAAACTTCTTGAGGCAGATATATTCTATGGTAAGATGATCATCCTACTGTCGACTCTAGCTATTTTTCTAAGATATTTTTATTCCACTGGTCTTCACACATCAAAAGCTATGAAGTTGTTGAAACTACAAGTTTTGTTACTCTTTTACTTGTTTCAATCATTTGACTGTGGCCATGCTGGAGCACCGCCTTTAGTCGAGCAAATCGACCCCAGGTCTTATTCTTTGTAAGCCTAGTACTTATTTCATTGGTCTCTTTTGCTGAACCGCTAAGTTACGGGGACGTAAACACACTAACATCGGTTATCAAAGTGATGGTGGGGGACTAACTCAAACACACACACATACATATATATACATATATACAACAGGCTTCTTTCAGTTTCCGTCTACCAAATCCACTCACAAGGCTTTGGTCGGCCCGAGGCTAAAGTACAAGACACTTGCCCAAGGTGCCACGCAGTGGGACTGAACCCGGAACCATGTGGTTGGTAAGCAAGCTACTTACCACACAGCCACTCCTGCGCCTAGTGGAGAATGCAAACAAAGATATCATTCTTTTGCTCAGATGGTATTAATGAGGACATATGCAAATGACATTAACTCACTTGCTCATTTGCTTGTCTTCTCAGTTTCTGGATACCAGTTCCACTCACAAAGCATTGGTCAGCCTAAGTCTGTAGTGGAAGATATTTAAAGTACCACACAGTGGGGCTGAACCCAGAACCATGTGGTAGTTAAGCAAACTTCATAACCACATGACCATGTCTTTACCGAGTCATGCTTACACCTGAGTTTAGGACACCATATCCTGCTTCAGTGTCTGTTCTTGTACTGTAGGTCTGCTAAAGCAAAAGGGACAAAGACTTGTTTTAATACTATAGGCTTATTGAACCAGAGGTGATATTGGAGAAAGGCTATATGTTTTCAGTAACATCTACAGTATCATGCTAATTAAGTTTCAGCTCTCTCTCACTCTCACTCTCTCTCTACCTCTCTCTCTCTCTCTACTAAAAATAGAAATCAAATTTCTCTAACAAGATCTTACCAGCTTAAAAGCAAAACAAAAAAACTAAAAAAAACTGAATAAATGTAGTTTTTTGTTTAATGTCTGTTTTTGCATACTAACATGGCTTAGACAGGAAGAAATTAAGGTAGGGTTTTTATGACAAGATGCTTTTGTTGTTATCAATCCTTACCTGTTTGTCAAGTTAGGGATTTTTTTTAGTTCTAGCAAAATTCAAAAGTACAGTGCTGGCAGACAATTTGTTGACAGAAAATATCAATCTAACATAATTGCTTGAGTTTAACCACAAACAATGGTGTCACCATGTGTAACCAAAGCTCAGTGTACTTTTGCAAAATTCATACACATCTGTGCATGTGTGTATGCATACATATTTACAAAGACATACTTAATGGGCTTCTTTCAGTTTCTATTTCAAAGACATTTCTAGTCTCAGGCATATTGAGCAGAAAACACTTGCCCAATATGCTGCACAGTGAGACTGAACCCAAAACTATATGGTTGAAAAGTGAAGTTCTAAAACACATAGCCATGCCTGGTTGCATTTTCTGAAAATAAGATGGAATGGTCATGGTTAGAATGGTTTTATCAAAGATTTTCCTATTCTGGGTTGATAATCTCTACAACAATGCTATTGAAATAGAAATGATTTCCAGTAACCCCTTGACTACCAAGGGTGATATGTTCAAAAATCTCCTGTGATAAGTGAAAATCCACACAAAGTAGAAACAGTACTGTATATTTTTTTCATTATTTTTATAATTTGTATATATTTATTTTATTATAAATGCGAAACAACACCACAGATGAAGTGATGTAAGCTTAAATAATAAACTGCGATAGATGAACCGCAATATGGTAAGGGATTACTGTATTGTGAGGACTGTTTTTCCTAAATGTTATTTTTCAAGCATTGAAACATGGATGTAAAAACAAAAATCAGTTGAAATAAGAAAGACATTAAAGCAATTCTTTATATCTTTTAACAGGGCTATTCCAGAGTTCAAGGAATGTACCAGACCTATGTATACTTCCTGTTATTTTGATAAAGTTGATGTGTATGGTGTCTTTGATTACATGTGTGGCCCAGGACGTGGAGGTAATTAGTTGCTGTTTTGCTTTCAATAATTGACAAAATGTTTTTGCTGATTTTAGATTCATTTCTTTTTGCCGCTTGATCAGAGAAGGTGGGGCAGCATTAGTAGCTTATGTGCAGGGTCTCTGAGACTAGTCAAAGTAACTTAAGATTATCTTATTTTCAGATGGTAAACTGGTCTGAATGTTTATAATTGTTTGTAGTCTCCTGCAGTCACTGAAGGAGATTGTTAAACCTGGCTATTTAGTCTGGATGCTTACAACAGATGAGGAGTTATGTGAGTTCCTAGATGGATGCCCCATGGGGCATTTGGCACTCCGTGTTCAAAATCATGTTGAGGCCAAGTATGCTTTCATCCTTTTGTAGTCAGTGTAAAAGAAAAAAAAAACCCAGAGCAGTGTATTAGTGGAACTGTAACAATGTTGGACCAGATACCTTGTGGTATTTGTTTTGGCTCTTTGTGTTCTGAGTTCAAATCCCATCATGCCCTGCTTGGTTGTTAAATGGATCTTTGTTGGTTTCAGTGATGATTATTTGGTTGTTTGAACAACTGAATTAGCTGCTTATTAAAATAGCTCCTCTTGGGAATTGCATACAGTTTAGTCTTTGAAGAAGCCAACAAGTGACTGGTGGGCAACTCAAGAGGATGTGCAAGAAAAATTAGGAAAACATTAAGTGCAGATTCACAAGGAAATGTGCCCTATGTGAACCATTAATAGATTGACTACAAGTGTGAAAACCACCAGCAGTACCTGGCCACTTTAAGATCTGAACATTGAGTACCTGGATACAGAGTATAAGAAGGCTGAGGGTAGTCATGGTTTAGGATGGGATGCTCTGATCAAATTCAAATGGTAGTTCTTCATCCTCACCTACGTGTGAATAGATTGCCTTCATTGTGTTCATTTGTCTTTTAATCCATTTTTCATTCTGGTATAGGTTGGATTAGGCTCTATTTTGGGGCAGTGTTTTACAGTTAAATGCCCTTCCTATTAATAATCATTATTTTTTGAGCAAGTTTTTTTTTTTTCAAATTTTGTTGCTCTTTGAAAACTGAGTACCAGTATATATTATTACCTGCAGGAAATGATAAACATGGCATCACTCTCTTTGCTCAAATGTAACATGCAGATATAGGTACTAATGTGCATACAACACCCTGGCCCCATGATAGACTACTATATGGTTTCCATCAAATCAATAATTCCATTTACAAGGCTTTGACCAATCTGAGGCCAGTAGACACTTGACCAAGATGTCACATATTGGAATAGAACCTAAAACGTGGTTAGAAAGCATACTTCATATCTATACAGTCGTGTGTGTCCGTGTGTCCATTTACTTGTGTAACTTAAAATATGCTTCAACACATGAATTCACATAAAGAATCTTGCAAATCAAATACAAAAACGAAATCGTAATACAGGGTTGTCCATAAATTACCATTACAATTTGAAGAATTCAGAAAAAGATGAAAAATAAGGATAGCTTAGAGTTTATTGGAAAAGCATATACAAGGCAGTGCTGAAAATTTCCTGGCTTTGGGTAATAAAAAAAAAAAAAAAATTCAGGCGGATGAGTTATGATTTTATTCAACATGTTCCCCTCTCAGATTCACACATTTGCAGTGGTCCTTCAATTATTCTAAGCCCTGTAAAAGAAGTCAGACAGCCAAGCCTCCAACCAGGTCTTTCATGCTAGCCTTTAAGCCAGGAACTTTTCATTACTCCCTCATATATATAATATATATATACATACATATATATGAAAACTTTAATATTTAACCTGCAAAGGAATTGATTGAGAGATCTCAACTTCAATAGATACAATAAATTATGGAAGTTGTAAAGATAGTTTATGGATACCTTGCTGCATGCCTCATTTATAGCCCTGTATGTTTACTATTTGTGATATGTATGTATTAATGGGCCTTATTGGCAAAATAAATGAAAGAATTAATCTATTGGTAAAAATCATTAAAGCACTGGACAAAATGCTTTGTGGTGTTTAGTTATCACCCTCTACTTCTGAGTTCAACTTCCAAGATTAATTTTGCTCTTCGTCCTTCCAGGGTCAATTAACAAGTACCAGTCATGTGCTGGGGTTGATTTGACTGTTCCCTCCTCCGTTTGATGCCATGTGCCTATATTGAAAAGTATAAGGGCAGTTGATTGGCAGAGATGCTAGTGTCAGAATACTTTATACAGAGTGTTCAAAAAAGTCTCTCTGCAGTGAATTTTTTTTCTCCAAGATGTATTTCAAAACATGTGTAGAAGAGTCAGCTTATGTATTGAAAATGGACGACACTTTCAACAATACCTCTTATAAAGTTTTCTAAAGTCTTGTAAAGTCTAATATATTCTTTTGTAGTCTTATATCATCTTATAAATATTTATTTTGCAATAAAACACTTACTGTGGAGAGACTTTTTGAACACCCTATATTTGTAGCAGCCCTTTACATTCTGAGTTCAGGTCCTACTAACCTTAACTTTGCTTTTCACCCTTATAAAGATGAGGTGGGGAGCAGGGCCAATAAAATATCAGTCAAGTACTGGGATGAGTGTAATCAACTGTTCTCTTTCTCTCTCTCTCTCTCTCTCTCTCTCTCTCTCTCTCTCGCACCCTGAATTTATGGCTTTGTATCTGTTAGAAACCTTTATTATTATTGGTGGTGGTGGTGGTGGGGGAATAACAGATTGTTGGATATTGGATTTAATGTATTTCTGTTTAGTTCTTTGCCACTATGATTTAACCCTTTTGTTACCTTGTTTCAGTTGAAATATTCTGTTTAACTTTAAATTAAAAAAGAAAATTAAGACTATAGTAAAATAACTTGTCCTTATTAAGCTGATGTTTCAAAATATAAATTAACAGAACATTTTGATGTAGGGTTTGTACCATAGAACCAAGAGTGGTCTTGGTGCAGGTTGGTATCGAAATGGTTAATCTCAATTTCTTCAGGATTTGGCTTTATCATCTCTCCAGGGTCAATAGATTAAAATACATGAGTAAGCAGGGCATCTTTTGAAACTAATTCAACTGCAGTCTTTATCCTTTTGCCAGTGTAAGAAATCATTTTGTTTTATAATTTTTGTCTTCAGAGTTCTTGGAATATTCACAATGTTTCAACGATACCAACTATCTCAAAAAGTCAAAGACATGCAACCAGAAAATGAAATCTCAGCGCTTACATATACATAATATTGAAGACGTTTGTGAGTAAGTATAATTTGATTATAGGCTAGTTTTAATTGACCTTTTATTTTTGTGTGTGTGTGTGTGTGGAGGGGGGGGGGGATTAAAAAATTTTTTTTTTTGTTTAAGTGGCTGTCAAGATCAGCTACTAAGGAGGTATGATATAGAGATCTTTCATTTTTCTTAGTTGCCACATGTTGTTGCTCTTAGGAGCACATTTAAAATGCTCTCCTGATATATTTGATGGCGTATAAGATGCACAGGCATATTAGATGCATTCCAATTTTAGCTGCGCATATTCAAGAAAATAAGATTTTTATGCATTAAAGCTTATGGGAGGCCAGACTTTGCATAGCACTTTTAGGGGGGGGGGGGGAAGCGTATCTTGTATCCCATCAAATAGAAAAGTTTTATGTGATAACCAATCATATACAATTGCAAACATTGATCTAAGCACTTATTTACATCTTTTATGTGATTTTAAAAATTTTCTTGGTTTTGATAGAATCCAATGAAATGTTTTGAATGAAATTTAAAGATGTTTTATAATGTAAAAGTTTGATGTTAACAGAAATATGAAAGCATTGCTACAGCGTGTATGGCTACCAAAATATTGGTTAATGCTATATAATTTCTCAATTTTCATCATCCTAGTTTTAACACCAATTTATCCATGTTTGCATGGGTTAGACAGTTGATTGGGAGATATTTTCTACAGCTGGATGCCCTTCTTGTTGCTCACACTTAGCTGTTTCCAAGCATGGTAATATTTACCTGTGGCTAAACATGTTTTTGCAAGATATTGGGGATGAATGTCAGTTTGTATATCAATGATATTCACTTAGTGCTACCATGTGGTGTCAAGACAAGAAGACACACACACACATTTCTGTTTATCTAACCCAGTCACAAGTAATTGTTCATGCAAGGAAACACTAGCACTCACGCTTTTCAGTTTTTGTCTACCAAGTCTATTCATAAAGCTCTGGCAGAAGTCCCCTGCCCAAAGTACCTCATAGTGGGACTGCACCTGAAACAGTGGTTGACAATGGTCTAATATCGAGAATGAATTATATTATATACAAGGTGGTATCAAAAGATTCTCGGATTAGTTATGTAAAATAACTTTACCTAACCATTTCCTTCGAAATAGTCACCTCATGCAGCAATACACAGATCCCAGCATTCCTGCCACTTTTGGAATCTGGTCTGGAAGTCGTTTTCCATAAACAAGTTGAGGACCTTCTGTGATTTACTCTGGATCTCGACAACAGTGTTAAAACAGCCACCTTTTGAACTGTCTTTTCATTTTGACGAAAAGATGGAAGTCTTCAGGTGCTAAATCTTGCGAATAGGGTGGGTGCGGAAGTGAAACCATATTTTAGGCAAGAAAGTTATGAGCGAGGAGAGCTCAGTGAAGAATCCGATTCTTCGTGCTCCACAGATCCGGTGGCTTTCATTGAATGTCCTCCCTCAAAAGCTTTGGCCATGACATGAATTCTCAATGCACAGTACCACATTTCCAAGGGTGATGCTTGTGGCAGGTCTTCCAGATCA
Organism: Octopus bimaculoides; assembly: GCF_046866305.1. Lineage (NCBI taxonomy): Eukaryota > Metazoa > Mollusca > Cephalopoda > Octopoda > Octopodidae > Octopus > Octopus bimaculoides. The sequence continues at coordinate 8,308,967 of NC_142932.1, read as the reverse complement.
TTTATCTTCGAGATGTGCTTCCACTTTTGAAACGTCTGTGCGTACAATGACCCATTGCCTTGTGACTGTAAGCTTGCCAAAGCATGCCCAATGTCTCTGTAGCAGACTTCCATAGTTTAATGCAAAATTTCATGTTTGCTCTTTGTTTCAACTTCCTGTCCATGACAAAAGTTGCAGACTACAACATATGCATGATCACAAAAACACAAATTTCACAACTTGCAAAGTAAACATAGTGATGTCACTCAGTACACTGCCTCATAAAGATCACTGCTAGCTCTCACTGCACATGCATCCATGTGCTGGCATCTGTTGGTGCACTACAGAACTAGATGGAGAACTCTTTTATAGTGATTTGCATTATATTTAGTTTATTTTATTTTCTTTTTCTCTGTGTGCATGATTTTCACAGATTGTGCTGAAACCATTTTTGGGCCTACTTGTTTACCTATATGCTTGTCTGTGTCATGTGAGTATGGTGTGGGAACGGGGGTTTGTGTCACACTTAGATGCGACATTGTACGATAATTGTTTATAAGCAGTGGCTTCTTTTCATGTCTGTGAAAACTTGTCTGGTTATGGAGGAAATATTACCTTACTTGCAATGGTTGGTGACAGGAAGGTCATCCAGCTATATAAACTTTGCCCCAACATCCCAACATGTCACTCAGAATTCTGGGTGATTCAAGTAAGCATGGATAAGTAATCATTAAAACAATGATGATGATACATATATGACGAGCTTTTTTCAGTTTCCATCTACCAAATTTACTCAAGGCTTAGAGGTTGGTTTGGGGCTGTGATAGAAGACACTTATGTTGTGCTAAATAAACTGTTTTTTGTTTGTTTCAGCATGGATGTCTGTTTTTTTTTTTATAACTTTTTGTTTCATATTAGTATATATTTTTGTTGAGAAAGAAAGAAATAAGCATAGATTGTACTGTCAAGGCACATAGTTCCTTATTCACATGTACCCCTTCTCTAAATAAGGTGCAATGCAATGGTTTATGGTCATAGGGTTCATTTTTGTCGTTTATTACCTTAAGCTCAGTTAGTCTTTCTCTTTCATCTTTTTTCTAATTAAATAGTTTGATTGGTTAATTTGCATTATTCTTTTTATTTAATTTCAGTTTGGAAAAGGAAGTAAGGACCTGTGCATTGAACATTGCAGGTGAATGTAGTCCCGGTTCCAGACACTTTATATCTGTTATCTTGGACAAGAGTCTGAAAAACGTTTTGGTTGGCAAATGCTCTGGATTAAGCCACGGTAAGGACTTATCATCATCAAAGCGACAAGCTGGCAGAATCGTTAGCACACTGGTTGAAATGCTTAGCGGTATTTTGCCCGTTGCAACATTCTGAGTTCAAATTCCACCAAAGTCAACTTTGCCTTTCATCCTTTCTGGGTCAATTAAGTACCAGTGAAACACTGGGGTTGGTGTAATCGACTAGTCCCCTCCCTCTAAATTTCAGGCCTTGTCCCTTTAGTAGAAAGGATTATCATCATCAAGGTGACGAGCTGGCAGAATCATTAGCATGTTGGGAAAAATGTTTAGTGGTATTTCATCTGCCTTCGTGTTCTAAGTTCAAATGCTGCTGGAGTCAGCTTTGCCTTTCATCCTTTCGGGGTTGAGAAATTAAGTACCAGTTACACACTGAGGTCAATGTTATTGACTGGTCCCCCATCTCCCAAAATTTCAGGCCTTGTGCCTATAGAAGGAATTATAATTATTGTTAGGGTGGCGAGCTGGCAGAATTGTTAGCATGCTGGACAAAATGCTTAACGGTATTTTGTCGTCTTCACATTCTGAGTTCAAGTTCTGCTTTGCCTTTCATCCCTTCAGGGTCAATAAAATAAGTACCAGTTGTGTACTGGGTTAACATAATCAACTTAACCCCTTCTCTGAAATATCAGGCCTTGTGCTTATAGTAGAAAGGATTATTATTTAGGTAGTGAGTTGGCAGAACGTTAGCATGCTGGACAAAATGCTTAGTAGCATTTTGTCTCTTTACATTCTGAGTTCAAATTCTGCCAAGGTCATTGACTACCCCCTCCTCCAAATTTCTGGTTTTGTGCATATATTAGAAACAATTATTGTTACTATTATTGCTAGCATAATGGCTTGAAGGGGTGTATTTGTCCAATTCACCTCTAGTACATATTTTAGTACTTTTTGTGTTGGTTGCTATGGCACTAGGCTAATGGTGAAAAAAAGTCAATTAAAAGCAATAAACAAAACTATCTTTATCAATCAGTGAGAGACAAATACAAAGAAACACGACGGGTTTCCACGGTTTGTTTACCAAATTTACCCACAAGGCATTGGTTATAGGGGGCCTTAATAGAAAACAGTCCCTACCTGTGCATACAAGATCCCTGTCTTACTGTTGATCTTGCAGAATTTGTGCAAGCTTGGGCAAGATTCTTTTAAGATGTTTAGTAGTCTCCTAGGCATGCAAGTTCCCTTCTCTATGCTCCTGAAGCTTATCCAAAGGGAAGGCTGCTACTCAGGGGTTAACATATGTTGTTGCAACCATTATTGTCAGAATGTGAAAAGCCTATTGTCTGAGGGATTCCTGTGTGTGATCAGCCATGCTGTATAGCAGTGAAACATGGGCTGTGACCGCTGAGGACATGCGTAGGCTTGAAAGAAATGAAGCTAGTATGCTTCACAGGGTGTGCATGTATGACAGTGTAAGCATCTTGAAAGAAAAGCTGGGTATAAGAGGCATCACATGTACAAGAGAGATGACTGTGCTGGTATGGTCATGTGATGTTTATGGACGAGGACAGCTGAGTAAAAAAAATGCTGATCTTTGTGGAGGTAACCTGTTTGAACAGGTAGGCCCACGTAGACATGGGGCAAGGTGATGAAGCATGATCTTTGAATGTTAGGCCTCATGGAGGCAATGACAAGTGATCGAGACCTTTGGTGATATACATGCTTGAGAAGACTCATCAAGCCAAGTGAAATTGTACTCCTGGCTGATGCCAGTGTCACCTAACAGGCACCCATGCCAGTGACTTGTTAAAAGCACCCTGTGAAAGTTGGGCCTCACAGAGGTGATAAGTGACCGAGACCTTTAGGGATATGCCAAGCTTGGGAAGACTTGTCAAGCCAAGTGAAATCCTAGTTGTAGCTGGTGCCAGTGTCATGTAACTAGCACCCATGTTAGTGGCACATCAAAAGCACCCATTGGAGTGGTTAGTGTTAAGAAGGGGCATCCAACAGTAGAAACCTTGCCTAATCAGATTGGAACCTAGTGCAGCTTACCAGTATCGGTCAAACCATCTAAACCATGCCAGCATGGAAGGTGGATGCTAAATGATGATGATGATGATGATCTATATAACTAAATTGAAGTAGAAATATAAAATTTGTGTGTAATTTTGATATAAATATTGTAAAAATTTTTGTAATCACTTATTTTTAATGTAAACAATTAAGGGCAGTAGAGAATGAGTGTTGATAGGAAAGGAGTATGCAAGAGAAAGATGAAAATTGTTAAATAAAATAACAGGGGAAGGGATTCAAATGAGAATAAGTGAGAAATTTTAGGGATATAGAAATAGAAGCAGTAAACAAAGAAGAGAGTGAGTTAGGAAGTAGTAGAAGGAAAAGGATACAAATATGTTAAAAAATGTATATCACAATAAGTGTGTGTTTCCTGATTGACATGTAATGGAAATCTACAATAGGATTCTTGAAAACTATATTTTGATAGAAATATATTAAAATTGAAATTTATGAGAATTTTCTAGACGGTAAAGACTTTAATAATTGCTTTCCGTTAATAAATGTTAATAATCACAGCTAATTAATAAACAGCTGTCTTTATTATATGAAAGATATGTAATATTAATAATTCTATCTCTTTAATATTTTCTATTTCCACAGAAACCTGGATGGGAATATATGTTGCTATTGCTTTAACTGTTGGAGTGGCAATTGCTGGCATTATTATTGGTGTAAAGCAATACAAGCAGAAGAACGCTATATCTCATAATCGTTTTTATTGAGTAATGTCTGAATAAGTCAGTGTCTTGACTTGAATTTATTTTAAAGTATGAATTAGATTTGTATGTGTGTGAGTATGTGTGTATGTGTACCCATATATATTTATATATATATCTAGTATACAGTCTGCCATGAGTTGCTATATAATAGCATATGGTTACAAGAACAGAAGTTGACTTTTATGCAAATGCTGTAATTGATTTTTTAAATAAAAACATTAACATCTAATAAGAACATAATACATTTTAGTGTGTGTGTGTGTGTGTGAGAGAGAGGGGGACAAGATTGACATTCTGACAAAGGCAGCTAAGCTGAAATTTTGAAGTTGGTCAACTTTTTCTTTGTATGAATAAAATAATCTGATACTTTAACTGGAAAGTATTGAGTGATCAGTCAATGTTTTGCTGGTTTTTTAATAGATATCTATACATTAAAACATACATATGCACATATGTGTGTGATTACATTGCAATGATGTTTTGCAAATATTTGAGGTATGGCATCTGTAAAAGATGTTTGAAGGTGTTGTTCATAATGTTAGATGTCCAGCCAAACATTCCTTTCTCTTCTGACTGAACACTGAATGCCCAGATAGTAGTTCCTCATTAATCGATTCCAAACAGTTTCTTACTTGCTAAACATTATTAGTTCTCCGTGTTGGTAGATTACTTCTGAACTTCTATTGTTCAATGTTGTTGAATTGAAATTGGATGGATGTTGAAGTAAACTAAATACTACTTAGAAAGTCACATCTTACATTGCTGTCATGTAACTGACTGGTTTCAAAAAAGAAAACTTGTGCATATAAAATTCATTTTGTAGTAATTTCCAAATAAATTTAATTGGCTCTCACAATTTAACTCACTAATTATTATTTTATAATGTTATTGCATGGCAACTTATGACTGACTTTGCGCGCGCGTGTGTGTGTGTGTGTGTGTGTGTGTGTGTGTGTGTGTGTGTGTGTGTGTGTGTGTGTGTGTGTGTGTGTGCATACATACATACATACACACATACATGGCTTCTAAAAAATTTTTCTTTAGTTTCAAATAGTTTACTTTATATACTCAGGCAATTTTTTAATACATCAGTAGTTTATTCATTTATATATAAAATTGTTTTTTCATTTTGAACTTGATGTTATATTATTTAGATTTAAAAAAAATAAGTATTAAAATAAAGAGTTCATTTTCTTTTCTCTTTTCTTTAATTCTTTGACATTTGTAAAACTTGTGTTGATATATGAATGTAAAAATCATTAAATTAAACAGAAAACTACTTGATTTCCGGCATGTTTGCAATTATTTTTATTGTACAGAATATTTCTATAGATTTTAGCCAATACTATCTATTAACCTTTAAGAATCAAATTCCTCTGTCAAAACTAAAGCTTACTTATTCATATTGTTTTGTAATTGGTCATACATGATCTTGTAGCTTTGATATTTCAGTGATGTGATTATTTTTAAAATGACTTTGAAGTGTAAGTGTGAGAGGTCAGTTCTAGCCAGTTTGACCATAAAATGGGCTGGATATGGCCAGTTTAAATGTTAAAGGGTTAATGTGATGGATAAATGCAAACCTTGTCCTTATAAACAATGGTCTTTGTGAACAGAAAAAAAAGTAAATTGGTTGAACAAGTATTAGGATTTAATAAGCAGCAGAGTATCAAAATAAAAAAAATAAAGTGAAGGTTTGTTGGTTAGAGCATTGAGCTCACAATCATGAGATAGTGAGTTCGATTCCTGGACTGGGCTGTGTGTTGTGTTCTTGAGCAAGACACTTTATTTTATGTTGCTCCAGTTCACTCAGCTGTAGAAATGAGTTGGGACATCACTGGTGCCAAGCTGTATCAGCCTTATCTTGCCCATGGATTACATCAGTGGTGTGTAGAGGTGAGGCTGGTTGGCATGAGCGACTGCTGATCTTCCATAAACAACCTCGCCCGAACTTGTGCCTTGGAGAACTTTCTCAGTGCAATCCCGTGGTCATTCATGACCAAAGGGGGTCTTTACTCGTTACTGGTCAAATAATGGAGTCAGTTAAAGTGATACTCAATTCCATCCACAGATTTCTGTCTCCATGTCTGTTAGAAATGACTAGGGGTTGGTGGATTGTTTGAGTCAATTGAACATTGAATGCCTTGTGGTGTTACTTTCTTAAGTTCTAGGTTTAAATCCTATTTAAATCAATTCTGTTTGGGGTTGATAAAGTCAAGTATGGGAATCAGTTTAATGGGCTAACCTATCCTAAATTTCTGGCTTTGTTTAATTAATTAGAACCTTCTTTTTTGTAACGGAATATTACTCTCAAAAACTTATTTTGAGATGGCTAGGTTGGAGCCATAAATGCCTAATAGTTTAGAAGTTCACGTCACAAACACAAGATTCTAGTTCCAACATTTTAGCTTCAGGTTGATTGTACTTTATCAAACAGTGCGGTCTTGTCACACTAGTTCTACTTGAGAATTATCTTGAGAGTACAGACTAATTCAATGAGCTGGTAATTCAGCAGTTGTCGTAGATCTCTACCACTAGCACATATCTGAGCCAGATGTATTAGATCCTGGGTCCACACATAGTTGCCCTCTGGGTAGTTTGACTTGAGCCATAGCAAGACATGGTACCTTAAACATCAGCACCCGCCTTTTCTCAAACTTTGTATATGTAGATAGGCATCTTTCTTCTGTTGGAGGCCACAGTCTTGAAGGCCATGACCTGGGCTGGACAATTTGTTTCGAAGGTGCCCTTGAGGTAATTTCTGCAGGTCACAACTGCATCCATTGTGAAGATCTTTGCATCAGAGAATTTTCAGTGGACTCATTCTTCTTGAGGTATGTGGGTATGTGAGAACCGTTTAGCATTTCTCCAGTCTGCTGGCTTTCATAGGTTCTTGTCGGCAGGTGTCTCAGGGTCCTAGTGTAGGACTTGAGGTCCAAGTCATCAGTCACAACTGTTCTGATTGTCTTGGGGTCCACTTTAAGTTCAGAAGCCAGCTTCTTTGTGGATGTGGTTGAGAGTGTTGAAGTCTTGATTCTACTTGCTGGTCCCACTACTGCCAGACTTCCTCTAAATGTTGTTGCCCATGTCCGTTCTCTTCTTGATGTTATAAATTGTGCATAAGGATACTCTGACTATACTTCAGATCTTCTTTGGATCGACTTGTGCACGAACCAAATCACATACTCTTTAGCATTTGTCTTCCTGTACAGATATAATCTCCAATATTCCTTCAAAAAAAAAAAAAAAAAAAAGTTGATAATTAGCTAACTAGCAAAGATATCCAGCCTTACTTGGGATTAAAATGGTATAGTGCGTGTGTGTGTGTGTGTGTTTTACAGTCATGTTGAAATAGGGGAAAGTGCAGCATTGATGACAAAACATTTGTGGAGTAAATGATGGTCTAATTCAACTAAGCGACATGTAATAGGGCATGGAATCCTCGGAATAGACATATCATGGAAAATTAGGAGTGGGTGGGGGTATGTAACTTTTGAACCTGCTGAAAAGCTTTCAGTGGATATACATACCATTTGAGGCGGTTAGTGCTGCATCTTAACACGACCCATCACCTGGTTAACAGTCAAATGAATGGAGGTGTAACGAAGATATTGTACATAAATGGGTACATTTCGGAAATAGGCTGCAATGGGAGACTGCAGCGGAGAAGTGAACTGTTGAAAAGTTGCAGAAGGCGAAGGGTTGACGGATTGCTGTTTTGGCTGTATAATAAGAAACAAAGTGAGCCTATGCAGTCACATGAGAATATGTAGTAATGAATTACTTGATAAAATAAGGCATAATGGCTTACCATGTGGTATGTATATAGTATGTCTATTTTTGTATGCAGTATAAACAAAATAGAATCATGTATGGAACTGCTAATTTAACAGTAAATGCCACAATAATTATTAGAGAGATACAAAGAATTACGCATAGGATAAATTTCTTAATGTAAGGGTAAATATGTAATTGTAAATACATTGCAACTGCTGTGATATTTATTAACTGGTAATGGAACAGTAAATTTGTGTTTTTATATATACCTTGGGCCTTGCCACTTCTTTTTTTTCTCCCTTTTCCAAGAGTTTCACCTCTAGAATTCACATACATTCAAGCATGTCAGTCGTCATATATGTATGAGTAGATGTGCATGTGTTTGTTTAATAATGTATGTAATGCAGAAAGACACACTTAGACACGTATACACTCACATACATATACTAAGATAGCCACACAGAGACATACGTTTACGCTTGTCATTCATTCCATATGTATGTGTAGGTGTGTGTGTGTGTGTGTTTAATAACGTACTTAACGTGGAAAGACACACTATGAGACATGTACACACTCATACACTTGCACACATGCACTCACAGTCCTATACAAAATGTGATGTGGTATAAAATGTCCTGTTGACAATAGAAAAAATTACCTCTGTGAAATGTTACACTGTTTGAATCGAAATGAAAATAAAATTTTGTATTGACACTGGCCAGCCTCACGTATAGTAAGATAGATATATATTCATGCATGTCAGTTGTCACATGTATGTGTAGATGTGTGTGCGTTTAATAACATATTGTTACATATGTATATGTGTATGTGTGTTTAATAACGTACCTAATGAAGAAAGAGACACACTGAGACTTGCACACACATACACTCAGACATACACAGTCATATACAAAATGTGATGTTGTATAATATGACCTATTGACACTAGAAAGATTATCTCTATGAAATGTTTTGTTTTGATTGAAATGAAAATAAAATTTTGTATTGATACTGACCAGCCCTCACATACATATTGTATGTTCAATAACGTACCTAATGCGGAATGACACACACACACACACACACTGACACAGACAGATACACAGTCATATACAAGTAACGTTGTTGTCATCATCAGTCATCACATGTATGTGTAGATGTGTGTGCGTGTTTAATAATGTACCATTACATATCTACATGTAGTTGTGTAAGTTAAATAACATACCTAACGTGGAAAGACGCACACGCTATGAGACATATATACTTGCAGTCATATACAAAATGTGATGTCATGGTGGTATAAAATGTGGTGGATTGCAGTGTGGAAGATGTTTGTAATCCATTGAAGAACGCACAAAAACTGTTAGTTACACTTCAACATTTAAATTTCATTTGTGTCAAAATATTTTCGTCGCTTTGAAGCTGTGACCTGTTCACAGACAAAACTTCATGCTGCATCTCAGAAAGTAACAGTTAGTTCATGGTATGTATGTATATGTGTAAATGCGCATGCATGCATATGTATGTATGTTTATGTACCGATATGTGTATCTGTTCAAGTTGTATATATAACTATTACTCAAAAGTTTGTATATATATATATATGTTCCAAGCACATGATCTCAGATCAAGTCACTTGCTATGCAAGTACATCTCCATAAATAGAAAGATTATCTGTATGAAATGTTATATTGTTTTAATTGAAATGAAAATAAAATTTCATATTGATGCTGACCAGCCCTCACAGTGTGTTTAATAACATACCTAACGCGGAAAGACACACACATACATTCACAGACAGATACACAGTCCAATACAAAATGTGACATTGTCGTCAAGATTAGAATTAAAAGTGAAACATATTGTGTATTTAATAATGTACCTAATGTGGAAAGATACATACACTCATATGCATTCACAGACATACACAGTCATATATACAATATGTGACATCATGAGAATTAAAAGTGAAACTATACCACATGACAATATAGATGTTATTCATTCAATTTTATTCTTCAAGTTTTGACACGTAATACAGAACCAGTGCCGATGTTGCATTGTTTTAATCCAAAAACATTACATGTTGATACACATGGGGTCTGATAGTATTACCATGTAAAATTTGATTTGATTTGGCTGAGCCGTTCGAGAATGCATTGGGAACAGACAGAGAGAGACAAAGGATTTTATATAAATAATGTATTCTTTGTTCTGCATTAGGTTTCATATTATTTGGTGTAGTCATTGCTATGAAGTATTAGTGTAACTTTTAATGCAAGTTTTGCTTCCCCACCCTGTATATATATGTACATCTCTCAGTGGAAAATGGAAAATATTGAAAGGCCACTCCGCTCAAATTACACCGACAATCTTGCGTCATTCTCATTATCCTAAAATCTGTGAGCAAATAATTGATTCATTAGAAACCAGCAACTAATAATTGTTTACATTGCAATACAAATTGTAAAATAACCGTATTATTTAGTTGTAGAATATCTGTATCCTTTTCAGATCAACTCCAAACCCATCTTCATTTATCTTGTATTTATTGTGGCTGTGTCTGCTGTCCCAAGGACTTAAGGTACATTGCTTCCATTAAAAAAAAATCACAGTGAGATATTTCTGATTTTATTTTGCTTTGTTTGACTCAAAACCTCAAGCTTAGATCTCTGCTAATGATCTGCCTATACAAATGGATGCTTGCATGTGTGAGAAGTGATGTGATTTGTAAGAGTGAGGTACAAATGAGGAATATGGAAAAGGAAAGAATGGAAATGGTAAAGGGCTCAGGGAATAAGCAGGGTATTGCTGAGAGAAAAAACCTGACTTGCAGAAAATTGAATTAGTGATGAATGTTTTGAAAAGAAATGGAATGAGATTGCTAGCTCATGTGCTAGCAAAGGATGGGGTTACTGGGCCATGTAGTACAATGAAAGGAGTAACGGAAATGAATGTGGAAGAAAGGGAAGACACAAAGATATAGCTGATGATGATAGAAGAACTGAGAGCATGGGGATTGCTAAGGAGAGATGTAAATGGAGTGGGTAAAACAGAGAACTGTCAAGGGGCCACAAGACAAAGGAAATGTTTGCTGTTGTATGTGTGTATACACCGCCAAGTCTGTAAAATGTTTTAGCAGCACACATTTATGTGTGGATATTCAATTACATTCATAGTCATTTACATAATTATATATATATATATATATATATATAATACACAAAATATATATGCATGTATACACACATATGTATATACTTTCATCTACATGTGTATATAGATGCATATCAGGGTACAGGACGTTAGAACAATGAACTACAAACAACGGAACGAACACATAGGAAAACAGAAAGCCACTTGGGATTATTCATCAGCTACCTCTATTCTAACTCAACGTATATACATGCATATATACACATGCAAATGCATCCATATCTGTATAAATGGGTACTTAATAGGATACCATAATGTAAAGATATTTTTTTCTATATTTAAGGTTCGTTCTTTGTGTTTATTTCATGTAAAGACTGGACATCGCCTAACTAAATTGCAATTGATTTGTAGAGCACATTCAGTGAATAAATGGTTGGGTTAACTGAATCAGATGCACCTGTGAGGTGACATGTATGCCAATTTACCACAAGATTTCTTCTAGGTATTCTATATTTTCTACCTTAATAGTTTATGCAGTAAATGAGTATGGAAACATTTTCATTACTCCAGCAGGACTGTGTCTGTTGAGTTCTGTATAAAAATGCTCATTTTTATTCCTTTGTATTGTCTGGTCATTTTATATCGAACCTCTTGAGGTCAACTCATATTCATTAGTTTCTAAATCAATGATGGGAGATCTGATTAGAATTAGGGCTCAAAAAAAAAAAAATGTGTGCTATTTAGTCTAGTGGATAGGATTCAAAGCTTTCACTCAGGTAGCCTGGATTCAAACCTCATCATGGGAATGCTATTTGTTTTCAAGGCAGTGCCCCAGCATGACCACTGTCAAGTGACTAAAAACTAGTGTTGCTTCAAATAAGTTTTAACCTTTTGCCGCTGGTTCTATGCTACAAAATTTCTGTTTTAAAGTGTTCTATATTAAAACCTTGCATCAAAATTTTGTTTCAAACTTGAACTTAACAATGAAGATATTGCACTAAATTCTTTATTATTTTCAAAATTATTTGAAACAAAAGCAATGTATTTCAGCAGATATGCTAACAAAAGAATTGAGTAGATTCATGTTGTATGGAACCTATTCGGATTCATGAGTAGGGGTCATAGAAACAATATTTAAAACATCTTGTAGTGGGTCTCAGAATATGAGGTAAGTTCCTGACCAGTCAATGCAGTAATATTGATTTCATATTCCATTTGAAACTAATTCAGTAATACTATTGATAAAATTATTTGAAAATTGGCACAGGTGTGGCTATGATAAGAAGCATGCTTCCCAACCACATGGTTCTGAGTTCAGTCCCACTGCGTGGCACCCTGGGCAGGTGTCTTCTATTATAACCCCAGGCTGACCAAAACCTTGTGAGTGGATTTGATAGATGGAAAGTGAAAGAAACCCATATATATATATATATATATATATATATATATATATATATATATATATATATATGTATGTATATATTTATGTGTGTGTGTGCCTGTGTTTACATCCCCGTAACTTAGCAGTTCAAGAAAAGAGACCAATAGAATAAGCACTAGGCTTATAAAGAATAAGTCCTTGGGTTGATTACTTTGACTAAAACCCTTTAAGGTGGTGCTCCAGCATGGCTGCAGTCAAATGACTAAAACAAAAGAATAAAAGAGTAGCATCCATATGAAAACTTAGTTGTTTATGCCATAATAACTTACCTGTTATTTTTATTGCAGATGGTATCTTTCAGTAGTTTCCTTCCATCATTATGATGATTTTAAATACCTGCTTGTATACATTATTCCAGTGAGCTGGCAGAATTGTTAGCACCCCAGGCTAAATGCTTAGTGGTATTTCGTCCATCTTTATGCTCTGAGTTCAAATTCCGTTGAGGTCAACTTTGCATTTCATCCTTTCAAGATTGATAAAATAAGTACCAGTCGTCAAGAACTGGGGTTGATGTAATAGAATAACTCCCTTCCCTAAAATTTCAGGCCTTGTGCCTATATTTGAAAGAATTGTTACTGTGAGTTGCTTATCACTTAATCTGGCAAATTCAAAGAAAGTTGTGTTTCACTGAAGAAGTCTAACAAGACCAAAGCATGTTTGGAGTAGTCACATGTACCTGGCCAGAATTTTTGGGAAATTGCTACTGCATTTGCCTGCTGTTACAACTACGACAATAAGGACAAAGCAGAGTCACTGCTTGTATGGCAATCAACATAGCAGGATTAATGTAAACTTACATTTCTTTAAGCTGCTTATCTGAAATATCTAAAGGTTAATTAACTTCTCCTTTTGCATTGTTAGAAGCTCTCCATCTTTGTCATTTAACCTTTCGGAGACAGAGCCTCATTTAGAATTTTAGTGCCTAGAAGACGGAGCCCTTTTCACAAGCCCTACAGAGGGCATGCACTTATTTTTAATAAAAAAAATTATAAAAAATAAAGTAATTACTTTACACATTTAAAACTATATAAATATATTCTTGTAGGAAGTGGAATGAACTAATACAATCTTCTTTGTCATTCAACTTTTCGGCTGATAGATTGGCTGTCATCTCCTCGGGGTTAATATTAATTCTCTCACATAAGTACATACACACACTCTTAACCATTTGGGACTACTTAGCAATGTATAAACAAGAACTAACTATTTTCATAACTATGATTGAAAATTCCGATATGTAAACTTAGCAAAGTTTCATTTAATAGGAAAGAAGACAGGACTTTACTGCCAACTGAGAGGTAGCCATCTTAATATACCGAAGAGGTGTAAGTAGGAACTCAATATGGTGTACTCTGTGTAAACAATGGGTGTACAACAAATACAATCAAATCGTAATCTGGTTAACAGAGAAGGGCTTTGTATATAGCATTTTCATAGGAGTAATTAGTAGTAACAGTACAACATTGTTTTAATGTCCATTTTTCCGTGCTCACATGAGTCAAACAGAATTTGTTGAGGCAGATTTTGTACAGCTGGATGCCCTTCTTATCACCAACCTTCATCTGTTCCCAAGCTGATCAGGCAAGTCTGCATAGGAAACAAAGGATGCTGTGATGGTGATATTTGCTTTCATCTGTCATGCTATTCAAGGAAGGAGACAGTAACACATGCATATATAGTAGGCTTCTTTCAGTTTCCATCTACCAAACCCACTCACAAGGCTTTGTTTGACCTGGGTCTACAGCAGAAGATACTTGCACAGTGAGACATACAAAGCAGCAAGCTTCCTCCTGTGTGGTTGATCTGCAATTCTTCCCATTCCTGTCAAACTGGCCCTTGTGCATCTGTGGTTATTATGTAAGTGTTCTTAAGCTGGCTCTTTTCCTCTCTTCCTTCTGCCAGCATCCACATCTGAGCAGCTAGCTGGTATAAGTAATGCATTGGTCCAGGTGCATTTTCCACTATTTGAAGCAGTGTTGGAACTCTTGTGAAGTGATGCCTTTTAAAACCTCCATTTTTTTTTCTCCTCTTCCACATCTGCAAATTCTGTAGCAGCAGCTTTCATCAAAGGTGATGACCTTCAAAAAAAAGGTCTGGATTAACTTCCAGTTGTTTTTTCAGTTCACGGCACACATTCATTTGTGACTGCTTTTGATCTTCTGTGAGCAAGTGAGGCACAAATTTTGCTGCAACTCTTTTCATTTGCAATTCCTTGCTCAAAACTCATTGGCAGGAGCTCCAGGACACACTAATCATATCAACAAGTTTGTCATCTGTTTGGTGACAGTCCTCCAAGATCAGTTCATGAATTTGCATGATTTTTCATTTGTTTGGGAGGTCGACAGTCATCTTGAATGAGGTTGGTCTTCAAGCGACAAGTGACCATTCCTAAAGTTTGGAAACCACTCGCAAACTTGTATTTTTCTCATGGTAGTGACCTTGTAAGCTGTTTGAAGCATGGCAACTGTTTTGGCCACCGTTTTTCCCAGCAGAAATCAGAATTTCATGGAAGCATGCTGTTCCTTCATTTCAACCATTGAAAAATCAACAAACGGAAGAAGCTTTGCAAAACAAAGATCACATGGCTTTACGACATAAGCCAATGACGTAGGTTGGCACACTGAAGCCTGAGAGTCGCATCAAGTGGCTTCTAGTGGTAGGAGCCTCAACTACAATGGGTTTGTCTCACAGAGAATGTTTTTGGTTAGTTTTGGGTACCACCTCATATGTATTATATATATAACAACTAAACCGTATACTTTACACTTCATTGTTTTTTGTTATGCATATGATCCCCCTGTATGTGGAAAAATATTAATTCATGAAACCAGTCTGTGATACAGTGCTACCCTAGATAACAGAAGCTGCCAGTTACACCTATGGTGTCTTCTGGGCATTTGAATAAACATATTTCATGGACGCCCCTACCGTTAACTACTTTGGTGCATCTGTTACATAAGGAGTGTTCCTTTTCCAGTTTGCCTGTAATCCCCATTACAGCCCTTGTGCATGCATAATTTGAGATAGGTACACCATATGATATTAGTACCTATACTTTTTCTGCTTATCAAGAATGGCTACTTTCCAGACAGTTGCAGAGTCTTGTCTGCACTTCTTTTGCTAACTAAAACTTTTACCCTTTGCTCTGCTTGCTTCTTTGAGGTCTCTCAAAACTCAATTTTGATTCTACATTTGGAATTTCTTTCCTAATCTTTCATAAATACAGCTATGAGAACTAGGTCATTAGTGCATATAAACACATGTATGAGCACATGCACACACATACACAAGTATGTGTGTACTCACATGCACATACTTATGTATGTGCATGCATGCATCTACATATATATATACATATGTATGTGTGTGTATATATATGTATATATATGTGTGTGTGGTGTATTCATTGTGTTTGCGTTGCACTAAAACATAAACATGTTTGTGTTTGAGAAGTAGAATCTCAATCTAATGTGAATATATTTTAATCATAGCAACAATCTCAACATCTAAAGATGTTTTTCCCTATCCACTCTTAACTGATTACATATCTGTTGATACGTAATCATACACACACATAATCTCCCCTACCAACCCACTCACTTACTCACCCACATACATCTTTGTTTTATCAAATATTTTCAGATCCATTTCCTAAACATCTGTGCAATATCAAAAATAAACTACTGCTGTTTTCCATTTATCTTCTTAAGAAAGGTCACCATTTACTATTTCTATCATTAACATAAAATATTAAAAACAAAAACAAAAACAAAAAAGGGCTAATGAGATGTTGGCATGATCTTCATTGTTATCCCCTCTTCCTCCTGCTCATCTTCTTCCCCTCCTCCCCTTCTCTTTTTCTCATTCTGCTTCTTCCCCATCTACATCCTCTTTCTCTGTATGTGCTTGTGCAGGCTGAAAGTTGTTAGTAGCAAGTGTATTTTCATTCAAACAGCCTCTATACATTCTGCTAAAGCAGAGTGAAAGATACAACTGCAAGTAACAAAAGGGTTAAATAGTGTAAATGTGGTTCTCAACCATTTTTTTTATCTATGTACCCCTTTGATTACTAATTTATTCTGGTGGACCCTCATAGCCATTCATTTAAAAACTAGTTTTATAGACGATTCCCTAAAAATTCCTATTTTGTTTATCATACATTCACATATGTAGGTTGAGCTATGTAAAACATCAGAGGGAGAAACCTTAGCTGTATTCTTGCAATAAATGCATCTAAGGCAACATTTTTTCATAAACCCTTAAAATGCAACTGTGAACCCAATTTACTATTTTGCTAGTGTGGTCCTCCAAGAATCTCATATGGACCCAGGTTGAGAACACTGGTGTAAAATACAATGTCTTGTAAATTATAAAGGAAACAAAAAATATAGACATGTTATGTATAAGTTTTCAATGTTAGATCTAATAAAATGGTTACTAATTCAGGCACAAAGTCTGCAATGTTAAGGGGACGGAGATTAATTAACATCGTCAACCCCAGTAATTGACTGGTACTTCATTTTGTGGGCCTCAAAAGGCTGAAAGGCAAAGTTGGTTTTGATGGGATTTGAACCTCAAACTGCAAACAGGTGTAACTAAATACTGCTGAGCATTTTGTCCAATGTGCTTAGGATTCTATCAAACTTTTGAATCTTGATTAATACAATGTGAATTTCACCTAAACAATCAACAAGGGAGTCTATGTGTGGTTGCTCCACCTGTTAAAAATAGCAGCTATATTTCTTTTGTATCAAACCCTACCATTTTAGAAAGGGAATGATACATTGTATAATGTAGCCCAAGGTAAACCACACAACAGAAATAACCTTTGATCGTAGATCTGCTCAAGCAAGGCTAAGGGCTAAACACACCACATAACACCAATAACATGAGAGAGGTTAGTCGCCAGTATTTAGCTTTAGTTTGATAGCATTAAACAAATGAAAAATAAATCTGTTCAGGGAGAGGTTAATGCAGCATGACACTTAATTATCCCTCATCGATCTGTCTCTTGTCTGTGACAGCTAGGTGAACTGAGGCATCTCATTGTTTTAATGACCATTTCCCCATCTTTGCATGGGTCATACAATTTTGTTGCAGTGGATTTTCTATGGCTGGATGCCCTTCCAGTTGCCAACCCTCACTTATTTTTAAATAAGGTAATATCTCCTCATAATCAGAATATGTTTTCATGGAAGATTGGGGATGAAAAACACTGCTTGCATAATGGTGACATTTGTTTACAGCTATCACATGATGTCAAGGCAAGGAGACAGACACACATACACATTACATATACCCAGAACCACACTAATAGTTTAGGAGTGAAATTTAGGGATTTCTCGGTTTTCTGAGAATCGAATTTGATAAAACTTTTCCCAGCTGGTTTGCACACCATGGCAACACCAATGTTATGTTTTCATTATTCTGTGTAACATCCCTTATTTTTTATCTCAGATTCTTCAGTTTTTGGGTGAACCAAACTAACAGCACCTTAACGATGATGAAAAGTCTATCATCATCAAGGAAAGTGCTAATGGCACCTCTCTTCATGTCATTGTGGAGAAGTTAGGTTTTCAAGTGGACATGGTTAGATGATTCCTGAAGGACCCTTTGCCAAGGAAGAAACAATCTGGGACCTCCAAGACTGTGACAGCTAAGGATTTAAGGAATATTGGCTGCAAGTTACATGGGAAACCCGGACAAACAAGCAAAGCCATTTTTACCGCCTCCAGACTTCCTCATATACCGAAAACCACCAGAAATTGCATCCTCAGGACCATGGTTTCTGTGTGAGAACCCCTGAAACTGCCTCCTCACAGGAGTTTGAGGCTTCAATGGGACCAAAAGTACATGACGTTAGACATGAGTTGTTCACTGATGAAACGAGGGTGACCCTTGATGAACCTGACAGTTGGGCAAATGGTTGGATCTGTTTTTGAGATGAGTGTCACCAACGTTTATGACACCAGCAACAGGGCGGAGGAGTCATGCTGTAGGCTGGTATCATTGGGGACAGACTTGTTGGCCCAATTAGGATGCCAGAAGGGGTCAAAGTGACCACAGCCACCTACTGCAATCTCCTGAAGGAAGTCTTGGATGACATACCACTGTCACTTCTAAGGAATCCCGTATTCATGCATTATAATACTCCCTCTCACTCTGCTAGGACCACCCAAACATTATAAGGGTCTTATGGCATACAAGGTGAAAGGTTGATGATGTGGCTGCCAGCATCTCCAGATCTTAACCCTATCGAAAATCTTTGGTCCATCATTAAACAAGATGTTCATGCGAATGGACGCCAATTCACGTCGAAAGATGTTATATGGGTGACCATCAAATCTTCAGTAGAGGTAGTCCTATCTGCAACTATTAAGAAATTGACAAATTCCCTAACTAATAGAGTTTTTGAAGTTGTCCATCAAAATAGCACTCATGTGGCTAAATAATTCATTATGGCTATAAATGTTTAATACTATTATGATTTTCTGTTAAATATATACTCAATGTATGCTTAATATGTATCGTTACCATTCATTTTCAGAAAAAAATGTCTAGATGGGCCATTTTCATTCAAAAGCTATTAGCATGGTTCACCCCAAAACTGAAGAATCTGAAATGAAAAAGAAAAGATATTACACAGAATAATGAAAACACAACATAAGTGTTTCCATAGTGTACAAACCAGCTGGGAAAAGTTTTATCAAAATTGATTCACAGAAAACCAAGAAATCCTAAATTTCACTCCTAACCTGTTTGCATGGTTCTTGGTATGCAAATGAAGTAATTTTGATGAAGCATTCTGCGGTGTTACTTTAAAGAGTTTTGTTTGTAAGGATGGAACAATGCAGGAAGGTACAAAATAAATTACAAAAAGAAAAGAAAAAGAAAACAAAACAAAGTTGAAGTTTTACCTTGTATTTCTATATTTTGGGGCTATTATCTCTTCTTTGAGACATTTGGAAAAATGAGGGGTGGAAAAGTCATTGCTCAGATGGAAGGAAGGAGTAAGGTGGCATGCACAGATTGGTGTTGCTATAGTGACCAGTCTGCTTCAGTAGTTCTTTCCTGTTGTTAATGGCTAGTCTCAATTTGTTGATAAGGAGGGCTTCCATGATTCTGAGATTGCCTCTGTTGCATTGACTGGCCTTGATGGATCTTGATGGATACCTTAAAATCCTGCGTCTGGCACTTCTTTCATTTTTATTTTATTGAAGTGTTTGTGTGTATATATTCTTTTATTTGAATGTGCAATTTCCTGGCGATTCTCCCTATGTAGAATGCCCCACATTTACTGCAGACTACTTTATATACCCGTAGGCCTTTGTAGTTAAGCGGACGTTAAAACAATGATGATGAGAATGATGAGTGATATTAAATTAATCAGGAAATTATGTAAGGGAAATAACTCTTGATATGTCATTTTCTTTATGTTACAAGAATTTTCTTATGAACTTAATTGATTCACTAATCGAAGTAAGTTCATAGTTATTCAGGGTCTATTGAGGAATTTGCTATTTATTGAATCAGAGAAAGTAGAGCAGCGTCCATGACTCTTTACTGAGCCTTCAAGAGCAGAGTAAGGAAGTTATCCACAAACAGGAAATTCTGCTCGATTGTTTGAAACAGAGAAATCTGCAAAATGAGATTATTTGACAGGACATAGAACCTCTTTTGGCAATGAATCTTTTAACAACAAAACTTTTTTGGCACTTGAGATAAATACATACACACACACACACATTCACACGTATAGAAATATACACATACAGATAGCTAAGTAGCTAGATAACAAGATATATAGAGAGAATGAAACTTAAAATGTACTTATTGCCCTTCAAAGCTACAAACACATTCCTGCTTGATAAACACAAAAAATAAATGGTACACACACACGTATATACATATACACATACATACATATATACACATATATATATTCATACATACATACACACACATTATATATATATATATATATATATAGCTTTCTTACCAACCACATGGTTCCGGGCTCAGTCCCACTGCGTGGCACCTTGGGCAAGTGTCTTCTACTATAGCCTCGGGCTGACCAAAGCCTTGTGAGTGGATTTGGTAGACGGAAACTGAAAGAAGCCTGTCGTATATATGTATATATATGTATGTGTGTGTATATGTTTGCGTGTGTTATATGCACTGTTAGATATGTAATTCGTCTGACGTTCCGTGTGTCATGTGGTTCGTCTGAGTTCATTGTTTCATTGTTGTTGTCTTGTGGGACTGTCGTAGTAAAATGTCATTGATATATATATGGCGGACATGACTTTTGTTTATTCATAACGAACATTGGGTGAGTGCGTTCTTTGTATGTAATTGAACAATAAATGTAATAATTAAATTGTATAACTCGTTATGTTATCTCTACGAGTCACCCGAGGGAAACATAACAGAGTTTATTGGCGTCGCCGATAGGATACATGCTTACTTTACCGTAAAATTATTCATCGTAATAACAATGGCTGAAAAACAGACAGTAGAACTTATTAAATTGTTTAGGGAACAAATGGACAAGCAAATGCAACAACATTAGAGAGATATGGACGCTCTGTTAAAACTGTTTGGTGCTCGACAAGTTGAAGGCGATTCTAGTGGCTATTTTTCAGCTGCTTCAACAACAGTGTCGATTCCACCATTTACTGCATTTGATTCAGCGACAGAACTATGGCCTGATTACTGGTCAAGATTCCGTACGTTTGTGGCTGCTAATGCTGTACCTGAAAAACGCATGGCACAAGTGTTCCTGACCAATCAGACTGCTACTGTTTACAAACAACTTGCTAATCTGGCTACCCAACAAAATCCGCCTAAAGATATCAACAACTTGATAATGGACGAAATCGTTGACTTCATGAAGGAACAGTTCGACCCTAAACTTTTCATTGTGAGAGAGCGTTTCAAGTTTTGGAGTGATATGCAGCGGAAGCCAGGCGAAACTCTCCAGGAGCTGGCAGCACGTATACGCCAGGATGCAGCTACCTGTGATTTTCCAGCGATCACCAACCCACAGGATGAAGCTCTGAGACAGAGATTCATATGTTCGGTTAACAATGAAGCGGTTCTGAAGGCGCTTTTTAAGATAAAAGACTCAGAACTAGATTTTGCCCGTGCTGTCCAAGTTGCCATTGAGACTGAAGACGCAGCAAAGGTTGCAAAAGAAACTGTATACGGTTCCAAAACCAAGCAGGTGTACAAGGTCCAGCAGAACAGGAATAAGAGTCCTCAAAAGAAACATCAGCAGTCTTATTCCACAAACCAGGAGAAATGCTACCGATGTGGAAAGGCCCACAAAGCAACAGACTGTCCTTTCAGGGAAATCAAATGTCATTTTTGTGATAAAAAGGGTCATTTGCAAGCGGTGTGTAGGAAAAAACAACATCAGCAACGCAATGGTCATTCACAAACTCCCGTGAAAAGAATCACAAAAGCTGAGCTAGTCAAGGCGATCCTAGGTGAAGTTTCCCGAGACACTCATAGTTTAATTGTGCCAGTAACAATCCAGAACAGACTGTTCACAATGGAATTGGACACTGCTACTACAGGCAATTTTGTTTCCTTGTCAGTCTGGAAACAACTTGGAAGACCAAAGCTGCAAGATGTCAAGCATCGCTATGAATCTGCCAGCAAGCACAACCTGCCTGTTCTAGGAACTTTCATGGGCCAAACCAAGGATCCAACAACTGGTAAGCAGGATCTTATACCTTACATAGTCACCAAGATCTCTGATCTTAATTTGCTGGGTCGGAATGCTATCCAGACTCTGGGAATTTCCGTAGACACTACTCTAGGTTTGAAAAGCATAGACAGCCAAGCTAAGAGGGAAGGTGCAGAAGGGATGTATCCAAAGACCTCAAGCGAGCCCTATGTTTCCCTGCAGCAAGATTGTAACAACATGTGTGATGAATTTCCAGATCTTTTCAAGCAAGAATTGGGATGTCTCAAGAACTTTGAACTGGAAGTGAAGTTCAAATCGGACGCAACACCAGTCTTTCACAAGGCACGTCCGGTCCCATTTGCTCTTCGTGATGACCTGGCCAAAGGTTACGAAGAAGGCATCGCCAAGGGAATCTGGAAGCCTGTTCAATTCAATGAATACGGAACGCCAGTGGTACCGATTCGTAAAGCACACGCTTCAAGCAACCTGAAGCCCAAACTACGGATTTGTGGTGACTACTCTGTGGGAATTAATGACCAACTTGCTGATCACCGTCATCCAATGCCACTCCCTGCTGAACTGATGCAGAAACTCGGAGGTGGATTCGGATATACAAAGATAGACCTTGCTGATGCCTATAATCAGATCAAACTGGCTCCAGAAAGTCAACGCAGACTCGCACTCAGCACTCACCGTGGAGTACTCCTGCAACAACGACTCCCTTTCGGAATCAAGTCAGCACCTGGTTACTTTCAGGAGATCATGGAAAACCTGACCCATGATCTACCTGGAGTGGCCGTCTTCCAGGATGACATGCTCGTCAGTGGGAAAGATGCAAACAGTCACTTAAACAACCTAAAGTGTCTGCTCACACATCTAAGCGACAATGGACTCAGATGTCGCCGTGAAAAGTGCCAGTTTGCACTACCCAGTGTAGAATACCTTGGACACATTTTGTCGACTGAAGGGATCACTAAGGGATCCAAAGTCGAAGCAGTCTTAAAGATGCCACGTCCAACGAACGAATCAAGCTTGAAATCTTTCCTAGGTTCAGTTCAGTTTTATGGAAAGTTTATCCCAAACCTAGCCAGTATAGCAGAGCCACTCTATTGCCTTACGAAAAAGTCAACTATTTGGAAGTGGGGAGATGAGGAACAGTCAGTTTTTGATCACTTGAAAAATGTACTTTCATCAAGTCAAGTTCTGATACACTTCGATCCAAACAAAACTTTGGGACTGGCTTGTGACGCATCAAACGTTGGTATTGGAGCAGTCCTGTTTCACCGCTATCCTGATGGAAGCGAGCGCCCAATATCCAATATGTCCAAGACTCTCACTTCTGCACAGCGTAACTACAGTCAAATTCAAAAGGAAGCCCTAGCTATCATATTTGGCTTGCAGAAGTTTTACCAATATTTGTACGGTCGTAAATTCGTACTCGTGACTGACCACAAGCCACTGACATCACTATTCAGTCCGAGGAAAGGGACGCCACTTCTCGCTGCTAACAGACTAGCACGATGGGCCCTGTGGCTGAACCAGTTTGACTACACCATTGAATATCGGAAATCAGCAGATCATGGCAATGCTGATGCCCTCAGTCGCTTGCCATTCGGTGATGACAACGACTTTGACAGAAAGGAAAATGGTGAAGACATAGACATGGTGTGTGCCATCAAAGCTCTTAGTATTCAAGTCCAACCTGTGGATGCTAACGTCCTCCGTCAAGAGTCAGGGAAAGATCCAGTGATATCTACAGTGATGCGCTACGTCCGTGAAGGCTGGCCACCAAAGAACATGGAGATCAATGACGAAGTCAACAAGTTCCGTAAGTTATCAAACTCACTTAGTATCTGTCATGGATGCCTTATACATGGATCTAGAGTTGTGATTCCACATAGCTTGCAGCCAAAGATCCTCAATCTTCTGCATCTCGGACACTTTGGCATGGAACGCATGAAACAGCTAGCAAGAACTACTGTATATTGGCCTGGTATCGATGCTGCTATAGAGATAGCCAGTCGACGATGTGATTCATGTAACGAACATCAAAGGCAGCCATCTAAGCCTCCAGTTCACCCATGGATGTTACCAGAAAAGCCGTGGAGCCGCTTACATCTGGACCATGCAATAAATTTTATGGGTAGAGATTGGCTGGTGATCACAGATGCTTATTCCAAGTACCCATGCATTCATCCTACTTCCTCCACGTCCTCCAAAGCCACTTTGAATCTGCTTGAGGAAGACTTTGCGCACTTCGGATTTCCTCACACACTGGTCACCGATAATGCACCAACTTTTACGTCTGAGGAGTTCCAGAGCTGGTGCAAAGAACGCGGGATCACACACCTGACAGGGGCACCTTACCACCCAGCTACCAACGGAGCAGCGGAACGTTTGGTGCAGACCTTCAAACAAGCTCTGAGGAAGTCTTCTCTTCCGCCAACACGAGCACTTCAAGAATTCTTGATGCAGTACCGGAGAACACCAACATCCTGTGGATTCTCTCCAAGTGAACTTTTGAATAACCGGCAGATACGAACAAGGATTGATTCTCTGCTGCCATCGCCAGTACACATTGCTCAAGGCAAACAGTCTAAGGAAGCACATAAGTCTCAGGTGACTCCAAGCTCGGCTGATGTCGCTAAAGTTACCAGGCAGTACAAGGCCGGAGATCCTGTGTATGCACTATACTATGGACCTCGCCGAGACAAAGATCCCCGATGGGTACCAGCAATCATTAAGAAGTCATTGGGTACTCGCTGCTTTAACGTGAAGGTCATACCTCATGGCCCGATGTGGAGACGACACTGGGAACAGCTGCGACCGCGGTACACAACTGAGGAAGACAATGAACCTGGTGATGCAGAAAACACTGTATTTAAATTTGCAACAGATCACCCGATGGAGATCTCGGAAACTGTGCCACTAACACAAAGACAAACCAGACCCAAGACCATGTTACCCGTTCCAGAGTATGGACCAGACAACCCAAGACGGTCCAAGAGAACCCGTAAAACCCAAGAGAGACTTTGCTGTTGATACTTCTTGTGTAGCATCAATTTCAGTGGGGAGGTGTTATATGGACTGTTAGATATGTAATTCGTCTGACGTTCCGTGTGTCATGTGGTTCGTCTGAGTTCATTGTTTCATTGTTGTTGTCTTGTGGGACTGTCGTAGTAAAATGTCATTGATATATATATGGCGGACATGACTTTTGTTTATTCATAACGAACATTGGGTGAGTGCGTTCTTTGTATGTAATTGAACAATAAATGTAATAATTAAATTGTATAACTCGTTATGTTATCTCTACGAGTCACCCGAGGGAAACATAACAGCGTGTCTGTGTTTGTCCCCCCAACATCGCTTGACAACCGATGCTGGTGTGTTTACGTCCCCGTAATCTAGCGGTTCGGCAAAAATGCCCGATAGAATAAGTACTAGGCTTACAAAGAATAAGTCCTGAGGTCGATTTGCTCGACTAAAGGTGGTGCTCCAGCATGGCCACAGTCAAATGACTGAAACAAGTAAAAGAGTAAAAGAGTATATATATAGCAATAAGAAAATGGAGGAGAATATGCGGTATCCATCGACTTGCAGACAGTGTATTCTGTTGATTAAATTGCTTATTTTACAAACCGGGAACTCCAGTTTTGGTTGAGCCGTTCGATTAAATCACAGTGCATTACTGATATATGTTCTTTTTCGACATCGTGCTTAATCAACATCGAATTGATGGAGTCTGCTCCAGCGAAGTTATACGTGTAATTATGAAGAATGGCAGAACGGATGAATGAATTCATATATAAATACATAGATGTGCGAATCACTTATGGCTTTGTTGTTAGTTCTTATTTAGTCTGCAAGTGTTTACGTGTTTCTCTCAGGAGGTAACCATTACTCACTCACTCAGTTCTCTTTCTTCCCGTAAAGGAAATTGGCCGTTTGAAGTGGTGCCGACAAACAAGCAAAATAATTCCTCAGTGTATATATAGTAAAAGATTGAAAGACTTGTAGGTTGGAGGGGGAGTTGTGGTAGTAAGCGTGGCAGATTGTAAGTTTGTAGCTACTGATTCCACAACAAGTAAAGCCACACATTCATTCAATAGGTCTTCTTCAAATTCTCTTATCGGGTCTACCACTGTAGGCTTCGACGCTAGATTCCTGGCACCCTGGCGCCACACAGAAGGACGGAAACATGACTCGTTCGCTTAGCATGTTGACCTTCCCTACAATTTTATGTTCGAAGTGGCCAGATATGGCCTCACACGCCTACTCTACAATGTCATTCGATAAATAATGCATCACATCATCGAAATCTCGAAGCTATAAGACAATGCATGATTTATTCAAAACAATGTAAATAAATAAGCAGTACACTCGACAGAAGATTCTGAATGCTAAAGGATTAAAACTGAATGTAAAGGGAGGTAACTACACATTACAAAGAATTTCATTATCTTTCCTTGTAATAATGAGGTACTAGGACCCCAAATTAACAACAGGATGGAAGTTGGTAATCAATATATTATTTAGCTACATCTGGATGTGTGTAGGTTAATTCTTAATAACATGCTCATATATTGTTTACAAAAAAAAAATAGAAGCTGCACGTATAACATAACTTAGAAGCAGTGCCACACATGTACCAACACAACACACACGAGATCGAAGCAGCCGGCCTCATGCACTTCTCATGAGGAATTCCAGAAGAAGCTTCGTGAGACCACTACTGAGAGGCTTCCGAAAAAAGGAAAACCGTTTATAGCAGAGACTCCAGCAAATAAGATCTGAAGAAGGAATTATAATTCCGAAATATCATCGGACTATAAATAACCAAGTTACAACAGGTATATAGTCCATTTTTTGTTCTATACTGCATTGTTATACCATTCTAAACTTTTTATTCTTTACAAATAATGAAATTATTTTAAACATAGGCACAAAACCACAAAGTTAGGGAAGGGAACAATGAAATGAATCCCAGTATTTGACTGGTACTTAATTTTATCAATCCCAGAAGAGTGAAAAACAAAGTTAGTCTCAGATGATTCAAACACAAATGGTTCAGATGGGATAAATGTTGCAAGGCATTCATTTCAGCAAGAAACCAGTACCCTCTCCATATTTCTATCATAGGCACAAGGCCAGGAGATTCAGGGAGGGCATTAGTTGGTACTGTAGTAACGCCTTAATAGCAGCCGACATTTCCGGTAAGCTTATCCACGCATGCGCAGGGACTAGTTCCGGAAGGAACACGGGAAGAGTCTCATGCGCAGTCATTCGAAATCCAAGTTTCGCGCCCTTATTCATTCTCTTTCTCGGCTGGCCGACCATGAGCCCAGACGTTCAAGCTGTCTCTCTCCAACATTCCAACTCTGGAGCTAGACAAATAACCACTCAACATCACTGACGGCTTCTCAGCAACCAAAGGGCGAAGTGCTGCCTATTTCCTCTGTAAATAAATATTGTTGTGTTGATAGTTCAGAATCTGCGTTTCTGCAGAATTTAATGTACGGAAGCGGGTATACACCTAATGGTGTATAACCACTTTCCTACAGTACCATTGCCCCTATTTCTCAACTGGTACAGTATTTTATCGGAAGACAAATTTGACTCTACCAATCTACCACTTTCTTAACAATAATAATTCTTTCTACTTGAGGCACAAGGCTTAAAATTCTGTGGGGAGGGTCTAGTCGATTACATCGATCCCATTCCTTAACTAGTACATACTTTACTGACGCCAAAATGATGAAAGGCAAAAATCAACCTTGGCAGAAATATAATCCTTTCTAATATACACACATGGCCTAAAATTTGGGGTGAGCAGGGAAGTCGATAACATCAACCCCAGTGCTCGACTGGTACTTGTTTCACTGACCTTTGAAAGGATGAAAAGCAACATCAACCTCAACCATAACAGAACTTTGGGCACTGTCATGGTATTAGCTGTCAGAAGTGAAAGTAGAAAAATCTGACAAGGAACGTTACTGCTGGTTTGAGTTGATTCTTTGGCTACTGACAGCTAATACCATGACTGGCCGG
>NC_142932.1:8263330-8275830 GCF_046866305.1 Octopus bimaculoides | reverse complement strand
TTATGGCTACCATTGGTTTTATGTAACAGAAATCCCTTAACAATTATCAAGCCTGCCATATGAGAACATCGGTGTTCAAACACCAATGTTGCCATATGGCAGGCTTGATAATTGTTAAGGGATTTCTCTCTTAACATGAAACCAATGGTAGCCTTAATCCATAAATAAAGAATTTTTATCCACCAATGCAAGTGTTGAGCATTCACTGTTCAATATCAACATATATATATGTATATATAAAACTAAAAGAAAGTGGAGATAACTGGAAGTATTAACTGAGCAGATGTAACAGATAGTAGTAGTAGTAGTAGTATTGTAGTTTCATTTTGTCTTTTTCTTTCAGTCTTTCTTTTCTTTTGGTGGTTAAAAAAAGAAAAAAAAAACAACTATCAGTGTCTGGCAACACAAGTGAAAAAACAAAGAAAAACTCAGGATCTGTCTACAAGCTTGTTTTCAAAGATATCCAATAAGCGTTTTATCTCCTTTCTGTGAGACGACGAGTCAAGGAATACAGTATAACAGTTTGGAAAGAAAAAAAAAAAAAATTTTTTTTTTGAAATAGTGGATCTTGAAGCATACAAAGCTATATATAATAGCATATAAATCAGTGGTCTCAACTGGGGTTCCATATAAGATTTTCTTGTTAAAATTTATGTACAATAAATTGATTAGACTTCTACAATACACAAAATATTTTAATTTTTTTATACAATTCATTATAATATTGTTTTTACTTGTTTCAGTCATTTGACTGCAGCCATGCTGGAGCATCACCCTAAAGGATTTTTTAGTCAAAGAAATCAACCCCAGGACTTATTGTTTGTAAGCCTAGTACTTATTCTGTCAAACCCCTTTGCTGAACTGCTAAATTACAGGGACGTAAACACACCAACATCGGTTGTCAAGCGATGGTGGTGGGACAAATACAGACACAAAGACACACACATAAGTCGTCGTCGTCGTTTAACGTCCGCTTTCCATGCTAGCATGGGTTGGACGATTTGACTGAGGACTGGTGAAACCAGATGGCTACACCAGGCTCCAATCTGATTTGGCAGAGTTTCTACAGCTGGATGCCCTTCCTAATGCCAACCACTTAGAGAGTGTAGTGGGTGCTTTTACGTGTCACCCGCACGAAAGCCAGTCAGGCGGTACTGGCAACGGCCACGCTCATCTCGCTCGAGAAACCTCATGTGTCACCCGCACAAGAGCCAGCCCATGGGCACTGGCACGATCCCGCTCGAAAGATTTCATGTGTGTGTGTGTATATATATATATATATATATATATATATATACATATATACACACACACGACAGACTTCCTTCAGTTTCTGTCTACCAAATCCACTCACAAGGCTATGCTCAGCCCAATACTACAGTAGGAGACACTTGCCCAAGGTGCCACATGGTGAGACTGAACCCAGAACCATGCGGTTAGGAAGCAAGCTTCTTACCACACAGCCATGCCTGCACCTACTTAATGATAAAAATGCAGTAAGAGTTTTTTAATACACAGTGACTGGCTATGGAGGTCCAGTAGAGCAAAGAAGGAATCAAAAGGGTCCATAAGTGAGAATAATGGTCGAGAACCACAGATATAAATATTGGGCTGAGAAACACTTTTGGATAGAAAAAGTCGAAGGCTGTCTGTGAGTCATGAACCCAAGTCTCCTCAGGTTTCTCAACCCAATATTTACAGGTAGTTATTACATAGCTTGAGATCCACTTTTCCAAAACAAGAATTATTTTACATTTTCTCAAAAGTTTATAAAATTGTTATGACATCAACAATATAAAATAAATATACATAACTTATATTTTTCCCGTTTATCTTTAAAATCCCAAGTTACTCAGATCTGGTTGTGGTTTAACACCAAGTCGAGTCAGCCCTAAATGAACAGAACCAAGAGCAACTCTCTCTCTCTCTCTCATATCTTTTCCCATTTCGTATAATTGTCAACAAATTAAGACATTGTGCACTCAGTAATGACCAACTCACTTCCACCACTGGTTTATCCAAGGCAAAACTTTACAGAAACTAAAATTGTAGTAAAGTGTGATACGAAGGTGTTTTGACTGCTATTTCTAGCAGATAGCCAGTCATACACAATCTGTAGCCTACAGGACTTTCACAAAGGTATGCCTAATAAGGAATTACCTTGAATTACCACAGAGCCATACCTGTACATATTTTGTCTAAGTATTTATTGTAAGTTAGCCTGAAGGAGTCTATTCCTTGCAAGCCACATCCAAGGCAGAATATGAACTCAGTACTTCAAGCTAAAGGAGTCACTCATTAACAATAAGGTGCTCAGAGGAGTGATATGGTAGAAACAGTACAATGCTAATCTTGTCTTAAAAATTATGGTTTTGTTCTAATGAAATCTAATCTATAAAAGATCAGGCATAGACTATGTCAACCCAAAGGCTTTGTACCAAATAATAAATTGTATAGAGCACAAACCGTCTCCTGAGGTGGACTGAGCATTCATAGCACCTACCTACTTACGACAAAGTTAGTTGAGCTTTTACTGAGCTTATTAAAAGTTATGTACCTTGGACATTGACCAACACAACCCAGTAATAGTGATGAGACGCAAACCACATACTTTTTTTAACCATAAGCTGTTTACTCAACAAAATGCAACAGTAATATGCATACGTGTGTGTGTGTGTGTGTGTGGTGTGTGCGAGTTGTGTGTGTGTTGTGAGTGTCTGTCTGTCCAAACATATATGTAAACGTTTCAGATTAGTTTGAAGGATACATTTGATTTGCCAGTTGGTAAATTGGAGTCATTGATTTGCCTAGTTCTTCACACTTTGCCATTAGTGCATACATTGACTAGAAAAGAGAAAAAAAATCCAACATTAAAAAATGACTTTAAAAAAAAAAAAAGAATAAAATATACCAAATGAAACCTGCAATAAGTGAAGCATATGACTTACAGAAGTCAGAAAGTATCAACCAATAAGTGCTCAATGCTATTGACATCATAAGGTAGAGTGAAAAGAAGTTATGACATAAATGACTCAGCCAAGAACATTAGCAAAGCCAATGAAATACATAAAACTAGGTACTGAACACGGAATGAAGATGTCATTCTTCAGGAGCTACTGCTTACACTACATATTTAGCTCAACTTTTTAGCATTTAAACTGATGATATCCAGCCCGTGTATCCTACTAGTTTTATGTTCAAACCAGCAGATCCAGCTTCTTATACCTACCCTACAATGTCATATGGATTAATTGAAGGTTGTCTAATTGAAGCTAAAGTCCATTGCTTATTATATGGTTTTGTTAGAAAAGGAATGCCAACACCCCTGATTGTTGCAGGATGAGAGCAACTGAGTCATAAAACCATGGAACAACAATTACTGTAGTAGGAAACAGTGGCTCATGATACTCAGTTACCTGCAGAACAAAAGCTTAATAGTAATGTTTGCAACAAAGTGGACATAGGGTAAAATATCAGACCAGTTGGTGGTATAAAACTAAGGAATGATTTAGGTACATTTTTCTGAATGAACAGCATTAACACTGTTTGTGATTGACTTTTACAATAGCTACATGGCATATATGTATGTTGTGTGCATACACAAATATAGTTTGTGCATTCTCCATGTCAAACCATCCAACTCATTCCAGTATGGACAGCAGATACTAAATGATGATGTTTTCTTTAAAATTTTTTTGCTTTCTTATTCATGATAAAATGCAAACAAGTTTTTCTTAACTTTCAGTAATTTTTTTAAAGTAATCAAAGCAGCCAGTGAAGCATCTTGGCAAAATTTAGCACAAAAATATTGATACCTCAGGAGTGCATACAAGTGCACTTACATATGCACATTTGGAATGGCTGATGGATTACACCAGTTTTCAAGCTTCTTCTGGTCATTCCCCTATATATCTTTATGTTTCTACAGCTGCACTTTCTTTCAGATAACTTCTTTATATTTAAATCTGAGAACATTATGTCTTTACAGTTGATTTTGATTACAATTATTCGTGAGGACAACTGCATAAAGAAGTACTGAGCTCTAATTGTGGAGGGTATCTGCGAAAGGGGTAGACCCAGGAAGATGTGGGATGAAGTGGTGAGTAAGGATCTTGGGACACTGGACCGCATTGAGGAAATGACAATGGACCGGGAGATGTGGCGATCTGCTTTAATTGATATGTCAAGTTAAGTAAAATCACCGTCTTCCACACATACAGGCTTGCACTTTCAGGTGCCGGTGCCACTTAAAAGGCACCTGTGCTAGTGCTGTGTTAATGCACCCATGTCAGTGCTTCATAAATGCACCCATGCAGGTGCTGTGTAAATGCACCTGTGCCAGTGGCATGTAAAAAGCACCCAGCACACTAAGTGATTGGTGTTAGGAAAGGCGTCCAGCCATAAAAACCATACCACAACAAACAGTTGGAGTCTGGACAGTTCCTGGCTATCCAGCTCCCTGTCAAACCATCCAAGCCACGCCAACATGGAGAGTGGATGTTAAACGATGATGATGATGATGTTTTCTCTAAAATTCTTTTGCTTTCTTATCTTATCTATAAAAGGCAGATTTTTCTCTGTGTGTGTGTGTGTGTGTGTATGTTGAAAATTCATACATTTACACAATTCCAAATTTCTTGAATGAAAGAATTGGAATTAATATTCTAAATACCATAACTTACATCACAGCGTCATTTTTTCCATCAAAATAACACACAATTACGAATAAAATCCATTAAACTACACAAAATAAAATTTTCTTCCCTAATAAAATCTAATTTCCTCTTTCTACTACCTTTACAAATCCTCTCAACTCCTACTTTCTCTTCTGAACCTTTACGAACGATCCAACAACAAATACAAAAAGAAAGGAAGGAAAAACACTGACAGTAAAAGAAAATTCTTTCAGTATCAAAACTGAAACAATCACATTTCCATACTGTAATGACAGATACTTTCACTTTAATGGTTTCATTTTCATATTTTGAACTCCAGAAAGTTTTCCCAGAAATCCTGTTCTTTATCTCTTCTTTCTAGCATGTCTGTGGTGACATTTCCATTCCCCTCCTCCCTATTTTTTTTCCTAAATTTCTTCCGATTCCTATATTTGCGATAGAGGAGATTATAATTTTACCCACAAAATACTTTCTCAATATTTTAATTTTCTCCCTCTCCACACCAAATTAATTTTTTATGATTTTCAAATTTTTATTCTTGGTAATACATGGAGAAAAAACAAAGTACTCATTTTAAAGAATTTTTCCCATCACCTCACCACTTTCAAAAAGCTACACACTCCCAATGTTTCACTTTTAACTTTTTGAAAAAAACGGGGAAGTTTCTTCAGATATAATGTCATTTACCTGTTGTTTCTAGCATATCAGGTTTTCTAGTGGTGTTCTGGTATCTTTTAAGTCTACTATTTCAGTAGAATTCTATGCATGTGGGAAACATCAGCCAAAAGCGGAAGATTGGGAGATTTTAGCTTTATGAAAGCTGGTAGGTGGAGGAAGGGGCATTGAATGTTTCTTAAAGGAAAATTAAACTATAAAAAATGTGTGTGTGTGTGTGTGTGTGTGTGTGTGTGTGTGTGTGTGTGTATATATATATATATATATATATGTTTCCCAGATATGTAAGCTCTGTATTTTTCTATGTGGGAAAAAAAAAAAAAAAAAAAAAAAAAAAAAATTCGGAAAAAGTTGTAAGGTAAGAAATTGCAGTGCGGATAGGGAGAAATGTAGATATTGAAAACGTAATTTCTGGACAAAATCGTACTAACCCACTTTTATATGATGAAACAATACATAGTACTTTCATGCAAATTGTAACCTTGCCCTTCACTATTAAACAAACAATAACTTCCATTATTCCATTAACTATATATCAGCTGTGCCGATTCTGCCCACAAGAAAGGAGCAAATAACAGAATGTGCTTGTAGGTCATAACACCCAGGCAACGCAGGGATGCATTGCTAGTATATATATATATATATATATATATGCTGCCTATGCCAGTGCAGCATAACCAGCCCATTTAATAGTACTCTTCAATCATTGGGTAATAAACTGCGCTTGCGAAGACCTGTTGAGGCAAGTGAAATCATTGTTGTGGCCGATGACAGTACTGCCCGACTGGCACCCGTGCCAGTGGCACGTTAAAGGCACTGTTCGAGTGTGATTGTTGCCAGTGCCAACTGACTGGCTCCCGTGCCTGTGGCATGTAAAAAGCACCATTCGAGTGTGATTGTTGCCAGTGTCGCCTGACTGGCTCCTGTGCCGGTGGCACGTAAAAAGTACCATTTGAGCATGGTCGATGCCAGTACCACCTGACTGGCCCTCATGCCGGTGGCACATAAAAGGCACCCACTACACTCTCGGAATGGTTGGCATTAGGAAGGGCATCCAGCTATAGAGATTTTGCCAGATCCGATTGGAGCCTGGTGCAGCCTTCTGGCTCGCCAGCCCTCAGTCCAACTGTCCAACCGATGCTAGCATGGAAAACGGATGTTAAACGATGATGATGATGATATAATATATATATATATATAACCATATATATATATATATCAAAGTAGCAGAGCAAATAGGATAATGTAAACACAAGGGAAAGAAATTATGGCTTGGTCATGGTATGCTTTTGATCCAGGCCTAAACAACAACATGAATTTAAAATGATTAAAAAAAACAACATAAACTCACTTTGATACTTGCATCAACTGCATCACAGGTGCTATCAACAGATTTTTTATAAGCATCCAAACACCCTGAGGTCAAGGCAGACATCTACAAGAGATAGAAAAAGAGAAGAGAAAACATAAAATCCTGTTTAACATTTTTCTGCTTTTTAAAATTTTGGTTATGACAAAGAGTTAGTTAATCCTGTCTGGATCATAAGTGTCCACAAAACCTAGCATTCACCTTGGGTTTCTGTAGTTTTAAGCAAATGGAAAGCCACTTCAATTTGGATATTTTTTTTTCTG
The DNA here is from genome assembly GCF_046866305.1 of Octopus bimaculoides. Classification (NCBI taxonomy): domain Eukaryota; kingdom Metazoa; phylum Mollusca; class Cephalopoda; order Octopoda; family Octopodidae; genus Octopus; species Octopus bimaculoides. Next base: position 8,268,847 of record NC_142932.1, on the reverse strand, counting down.
TCTTTTAGTCAGAAGGTGAGAAAATATCCTCGAGCCAGAGACCGGCCTGAATATTCACAACAGGTTGACTTTGCTAAAGGTAAGCATGGTGGTGGTGGTATTAAATTGAGAAATGGATTAAGCCTAGCATCCAAGTAGGCCATGGAAGGATTTGAATTCAGAATACAAGGAGATAGAATACTGCAAGGCATCCTATCCAATACACCACATTGGAGTGATACGTTTTCTTCTTAATCAAACTGGTGGCTGTGTGGTTCAGCAGTTTGCTTCCCAACTACATGGTTACAGGTTCAGTCCCACTGCATGGCACCTTGGGTAAGTGTCTATCATTATAGCTTCAGGCTGACAACTGCTTCATGAGTGGATTTATTAGGCAGAAACTGAAAGAAGCTTGTCACACACACACACACACACATTACATATATGAGTGGTTGGCATTAGGAAGGGCATCCAGCTGTAGAAACTCTGCCAAATTAGATTGGAGCCTGGTGTTGCCATCCGGTTTCACCAGTCCTCAGTCAAATCGTCCAACCCATGCTAGCATGGAAAGCGGACGTTAAACGATGATGATGATGTGTGTCATACATACATGTATGTGAGAGTGAATGTTTCTTGTCTTGATAACACGTGATTGATGTAAATGAATGTTATTGTCATACACGCAGTGTCATTCATTTCCAATACTGTGAAAAACATACAAGGCCATGGTGAAATATTACCTTGCTTGGAAACAAGTGAGGGTTGGTGATAGGAAAGGCATCTGGCAGTAGAAAATCTGCCTCAATAAACTCTATCTGACCCAAGCAAGCATGCAAAAGGGGACGTTAAAATAATAGTAATAATGATGATGAAAAGAAAAGCTGATCTTGGTAGAGTTTGAACTCTGAGCATAGTGAGTCAGAACAAGCATCATGAAACATTCTGTCCAATGTTCTATTGATTTTGTTAATCTATTACCTGTTAGGGTTCAAGGTTATTACAGATAGGTTTACCCATAGGAATAATTGAACAAAAACTACTTCAAGTCAATAAATCCCCAAAGATGCAATTCTTGACAGTAGAGAGGACATAAGCAGACACTTTCTTGATTTGTTGTCTGTTGCTAAATTAATTTGGTCATTCCATCTTTTATACTTCCACTATCGCATACAAACAGGAAATGGAAAAGTAAGATATACACTTGATTATACATATGCGGCTGTTTGCTTTCAGAAAGTAACATGTACACCTTATGGTTACATGAAGATGTTACAACCCTAGCATTAGATGTGTGAACTGAAGAATGTTTTTGTTTTTTTTCAGAAAAGGTCAACAAGGCAGAAGTAAAGTGTATGAGAGAGAGAAAGAGAATACACAAAAGTGGAATCTGAGTAAACTTAGTAATGGTCTGCCTCTGTAAATAATATGTACAAAAAGTATACAAAACAATAAATTATTTTGTTATGAGGAAGTGTAACATCCTGAGCCTTCTTCTTCAGAAAGTCCTGTCTGATACACTAACCAAAAGTTCAGATTAAATGTCAACTGCAGTGATCTACCAAATATGGGAGGACCTATAAAATGTCATTAGCAATGCTTCACGCCCTCCAACTACTTACTAATTAAAGGAAAAAATAGTCTCATTGAGGAGAATGTTGAAAAAAAAAAAGAGTGGCTGTTGCCAGTACCGCCTGACTGGCTCCCGTAGGATTTTCGAGTGAGATCGTTGCCAGTGCCCCTGGACTGGCTTGTGCGGGTGGCACATAAAAGACACCATTTCGAGCATGGCCGTTTTCGTGCGGGTGACTCGTAAAAGCACCCACTACACTCTCTGAGTGGTTGGCGTTAGGAAGGGCATCCAGCTGTAGAAACTCTGCCAAATTAGATTGGAGCCTGGTGTTGCCATCCGGTTTCACCAGTCCTCAGTCAAATCGTCCAACCCATGCTAGCATGGAAAGCGGACGTTAAACGATGATGATGATGATGATGTGGTAAGTAGCTTGCTTACCAACCACATGGTTCCGGGTTCAGTCCCACTGCGTGGCACCTTGGGCAAGTGTCTTCTACTATAGCCTCGGGTCGACCAAGGCCTTGTGAGTGGATTTGATAGATGGAAACTGAAAGCAGCCCATCATATATGTGTGTGTGAGTACTTTGTACAAGGCATCAGCATAGGACTCTTGCTGGTCAAATCCTCTCCACCAAGGGATATGGCCTTAACACTTTTGCTGTGGAGGATGGGTCTTGGTCCTCTGTCATCTCATCCTACATAGTTGCAAAGAGATTTAGGAGACACTCTCTGGGATCCCTCTTGAGAGATATAGGAAACACTCTCTGGGATCCACATCTTGACCCAAGGAACAACAATATGACAGCTGAGAGAGAGAGAGAGAGAGAGAGAGAGATAGAGAGAGGGAGAAAGAGAGAAAGAGAGGGAGAAAGAGAGAAAGAGAGAGAGAGAGAGAGAGAGAGAGAGAGATAGAGAGAGAGAGAGAGAGAGAGCACTGTGCCGGCACCCAGCTGATGTTCATTTGCAGTTGACTAGACTGTAGCAATGTGAAATGAAGCACTTTGCTCAACGTGCCACCCATTTCTGGAACTGAAACCCTGACCTTATTATCAAAAGTTGAACACCCTGGCTATTAGGATCTGCACCTTCATAGCACTAAATATAGAAGATGTGTAAAGGCAGGGGGAAAACTAAGTGGTCATAATCTATAATACATGCAACAAACCTGAATGGAAAGTATAGTTTCAGTAAAATGAGAGGGTGATTGAGCATTAAAAGGCATAAAAAAATACATGAAAGAGAAGCTGTGCTAATTTGAATATATAATGCAAAATGATGACACCTGTTGGAGAAAACAAAGAGCAATATTTTGACAAGTAAGGTAGTGAGATGGTAGAATCATTAGCATACAGGGATTCCGTCTGTCTTTTAATGGGATTCTGTCTGCCTTTATATGAGTTCAAATTCTGCTGAGGTCAACTTCACTATTCATCCTTCCAGGGTTGATAAAATAAGTATCAGTTGAATACTGGGGTCAATGTAATCAGCTTACCCCTTCTTTGAAATTGTTGGCTCTTTGCCAAAATTTGGAACCAATATTCTGACAGATACATAGCTGGTGCCATGTTAAAAGCACCCAGCACACACTGTAAAATGGTTGGTGTTCGGAAAGGCATTCAGCCACAGAAACCAAGCCAAATCAGACTGGAACCTGGTGCAGGCCTCAGGCTTGCCAGCTCTGGTCAAACCATCCAACCCATGCCAGCATGGAAAACAAACATTTAAAGATGATGATGATGATGATGTACACATTACTCATGGGAGTAGACCAAAAACATAGGAAGAATTTGTGAGGTTGGATCTTATGAAGATGAAGAAACAGGATTAGGAGAAGTGGCCATATGGTGCATTTCATACCCATCTAATCCATGTCAGCATGATGGAGAAATATTACCATTATCATCATTTAATGTCCACTTTCAATGCTGGCATGGGTTTGGATGGCTCGTCAGGGAACCGGTAAGCTGCAGGACTACATCGAGCTCCAGTGTCATCTTTGGCAATGATTTCTATAGTTGGATGCACTTCCTAATGCCAAACAAATGTTTAAGTGATGGCGAGGAGGATACTTTGTAATGGTGTTTTGATTTCGTCTTAATTCTACGACATCATCATCCGGTGCACCACAGTAACCATCAAGGGCTGTTGACAGCTTACATATACAAGATTTTGGTGCGGGGTGCCACTCTGTAACAGATGAAACTCATTTTCAGCGAAGTGAACTGGAGCAACATGAAATGAAGTGTCTTGCCGAAGGACATAACATGCCACCTAGTCAGGAAACTGAAACCATCACTTTGCAATTAGAAGTTCAACAACCAAATCATCAGGCCATGTGCCATCACAATTTTTATGAGACATTGCGATAAAGTAACAGTCTTCATTATACGGAATTATGTTCAAGTGTGGTGCTTACCTTATGAAGATTAGATTTGAGGCTAGACATCATATGGTCCAAACGGTCAGCCACCTGTTTGGCTTGAGTCTCAAGATCCATTAAGGCATGGGGGTCAACAGGAGGGATGTCGTCAGGGCTCTGTGGCACCAAGCTGCTGGGTGACTGAGACACGCCTGAGTAGGATGTTCTCGAGACAGAGTAGGCTGAATTTGTGCTGGAGATGCTACCAAAGCTCTGGACACTGGATGTCCGGGTGTGTAGGCTGCTGGAATCTACATTGAGGGGGAAGAAAAAGAAAAAATTAAATTAAAGATATACACTGATTCTATTGCACTTTGTTTATTAGTTAATTTTGTTAAAATTTAACTAATCGATTGTTTGATTAATCATTTGGTCAATCAGTCAGTCAGTTGGGTTTGGCAAAGACCTTTCATCACCATTCAGATGAGCTGACCCGGAGTAGAGAGGGCATGTCATTGATGACCTCAAGAATGGCAAAGACAGGACTTTGGCCAACCTAGTTGATTGATTGATTGACTGAATGGTTGATCAAGCAATCAATTAGTTAATTGTTTAAATGCTAATGCATTAAATTAAAGATAGTGAATCAGTTTGAAAGGCACAAAACTAAAATAAAAATATAAAGAAAAAATTAAAAGGAGAGATTAATCAAAAATGTGATACAGGATCAAGATTACATAGAAATGATTTCCATTTGTAACAGACAGCCTACATTCTTAATGTTTTTAAAACAAGACCATGAAATTGTTCTCCTAAACTGCAATTTTAATATTTATCAGCAATAAGGATTGTTAGTGTGCTGGGCAAAATGCCTAGTGGTATTTCATCTCCCTTCGTGTTCTGAGTTCAAATTCCACTGAAGCTGACTTTGCCTTTCATCCTTTCGGTGTTGATAAAATAAGTACCAGTTGAACACTGGGGTCAATGTTATCAACTTTTCCCCTCCCCAGAAATTGCTGGCCTTGTACCAAAATTTGAAATCAATATTTATCAGCAGTTGACTTTGCTTTTCATCTTTTCGGGGTTGATAAATTAAGTACCAGTTGTGTACTGAGGTCGATCTAATCGACTGGCCCCCTCCCCCCAAATTTCAGGCCTTGTGCCTAGAGTAGAAAAAATATTTATCAGTAGTAAATGCCAAAATACAACAGTTCTCGATTAACCAAGTAAGCAGAGTAGGAATGAAATCATTGCTGTTGCAGAAACACTTGTAAAAGATACTATATTAGCAATGTCTTCTTTCTATTTCTCCCTGTTACACTCAGCTTTTAGTTCATTCTTTTGTTCTACATCTATTTTTCCATAATAACATAAGTTGGACAGTGGAGTTTTTATGACTAGATGCTCTTCCTGCTGCCAACCCTTACCTGTTTTTCTAGAGGTTTTCTAAATCAGAGTGATTGGTTATAATATCTATACCAAATATCAACATCATTACTGTTTCTAAGCATGGAATATCACTGTTCATGTACACACAAGAAAAGGCATAAAAAAGGCTATATATATATATATATATGCACTATAGATTTACAACTGTTTCACTCTGTGA
>NC_142932.1:8240830-8258330 GCF_046866305.1 Octopus bimaculoides | reverse complement strand
CGGGATGCCCTTCCGGGATGCCCTTCCGGGATGCCCTTCCGGGATGCTTTTTTTTCTGTGCCACTAGCACTTGTGAGGCTACCATGCAACTTGCAAGACTATGAACCCCAAAGGAAGATGCTTTATGCTAGGAGATCAGGGGGTTACAGTATGAGGGAAAGGACAGGATCAGAGCAGAAATGGTTTCTTGCTGTAGGGGAGCTAAATGGCTAGTCACATTTTAGAAGAGAAGGTGGATGTCATTAGGGATGGAGTTGAGGTTTCTGGGTGGATCCTGAAGTTAAGGGTTGAGTAAGAGTGTACACACATGCACACACACACATACACAACTGTTCAGCTATAGTACAGAAGCAATTTTCTTGTACTATGTAGGCATGTAATTATGTGCATGTATACACACACACCCACACGCATAAATATTCTTGGGAAGCACAAGAGACAAACCCAGACATATTTTTGCTTTATTTAACATGCAGATTTCTATTCTATTTATCTAGTTTAATCCTCTACACACATTTAATTTCTAAAACAAGTTGATGTAAGAAGATACTATGAGAGATAGTGCTCCCACTGTTGATAGTGGAAGTACTGTACAGTTGAAATGTGATTTGTTAGTAACCAAAGTTCAAATCCGGCCCCATGGAGAAGAATGGATTTCAATTGGCTGATTTACATTAGATGCACTAGTCATTCATTTGTTTAATGTTTTTCCATACTAGAATAGGTTGGACAGGGTTTTATGGCTAGATGCTTTTCCTGTTACCAATATTTACCCGTCTTTCAATTAAAGGATTTCTTTTATTTCACAGGTCTTTGAAAGCATACAATGACCAGTTGAGTTCCAAGGTTAACAAGGAATGTCAGCATCACTGTAATTTCACTCAGGTGGTGACAAGTGAAGCCATGCAATATCAGCATTCATGCACATTTGCACATACATATATGATATATATACATGACAAGCTTCCTACAGTTTCCACCTACCAAATTCACATACAAAGCATTGGTTAGCTAGGGTGCTATAGGGTATAGAACATTGAAACAACAAATTACGACTGTATGGTTTTTACACTTGGATGTCTTAGAATAGAGGGTTGTCTCTGTTATGTACCTAAGCAGGATGGAGTATACTATTATATGGAATATACTGCACAATTGGATATGAGATGAACTTCAGGGTGTAATTAGTGAAGGGAATGATGACTACTTTGCAAGAGAACTTCTTGTCCTAAATTAATGGTTTTTGAGCAGATATACAAGATGGGCTTTATATACTAGAGACCTACAATAGCAGCCGAATAGTATGTTAAATGGACTGTGTATATTTTTACCATGCCACCAACACTGGAGAGGCTGTCCATGTTTGACTAAAGAGTCTCAACTATTCTATACAGTCTTTATTGTTACCACAGAGAGGAAATTTTTGTATTTGCATGTTAAACTTCATGGGGAGGAAGCCTTCCTGATGGCTGAGAAGCTAATACAACCCGATGATGTTTAAAAAAGTTTTGCTATCAAAGATGTTCATAGTTATATACATTTTCTTGGTGAAAAGCCACAGTTTTTCAATGTTCTTCACTCTTTACACCAATAACATTAATGATGGAGCTCATGCATATTTGTAAAATAATGGTGTCTGAAGATGGTTAGAGAATATACCAATTTAAATGAAGTGCACATATAGAGAAGATTGAAAGTTAACAACCAGGAACATCCTCACAGTTTATTGAAAATGTGATCTCACACACACAAACAGAATGAAGAAATAATTTCCAGACTGTAAATGTTTGAAGAAGGGCAGACCAGTCATGACTGTGTGGTTAAGAGGTTTGCTTTGCAACCCCTTGATTTCAGATTCAGTCCTGTTGCACAACATTTTTGGGGAAGTGTCTTCTACTATAGCTCAGGCTGACCAAAGCTTCTGAGTGGAGTTGGTAGATCAAAACTGAAAGAAGCTGGTCATATATATACACATGTCTGAATGTGTGGGCACCTGTGCTTGCCTGGATATGTTTACACTTATATTTTGTGTCGTGTAGATATAGTAAGAGATCCCATACTTGAAAAGCAGCAAAAGGGTTAGCAACAAGAAAGGCATCTGGCTGTAAAACAGGTCTTGATAAAATATTTGTCAAACCCATGTCAGCATGAAAAAATGGATGTAAAACAAATTGAAATAAATGAGTCTAATCAAAATAACTTCCTCTATTCTTGCTTTCAAGCATAACAAGGAGGAATTTCAACCATGTTTCGTGGTCTGTTACCACAACAGCTCCTTTATAGGATCCAGTTAGCTCAAGACATCATCAGGAGGAACCACGTCCGGTTTCGGCCCCTACTCCTCTACCGTTTTGACGTGGCGCCCCCCCTTTCGGAGGTGTCTTCAGCTCTGGTGTTGGGTGCATGTCTTCTTTCTTCTATTCCCTGGCCTCTTCGATGCAGCATCAACGAGTGTCAGTGTCCGACTGATCGTCATGTCAAATTCATATAACATAAGTTATATAAATTCATATAACACAATAACATAAGTTCAGTTCTGTGACAACTGTACAGTTAAAGTATCTTGACTCAGGGTAGATGACTGATGTGCTGCTTCTGACTGTAGTAATGTGGGAGTTGTAATGAAGAGCCTGTCATAAGTCATAGGTGCTGCCTTTCTTTTGATTATTTGATTTTCTGGCATACAAGTTGAATTTTTCAGACCAAAATTTACAGCCAAAAAAAGCAAGTTAAATAAGTTCAAGGAGGACATTGGAGAACCAAATTTGTGTCAAATGCAACAGAATTTGGAAAGATAGTGATGATGTTTAAATATTTACACTACATGTTTACACTATATGCTACATATACCAAATGTCCTACTGAGGGCTGGAAGATTTGGTTTGTCTGCATGGTGAAAGCAGTCAGTAATGTCACCTCCACATCCATGGTGAGTCTAGGACATTTACCCACCATGGACAATTACCCCCAGAGCACAACAAATGATGATTTAAAACATCTTAATATATTGGAGAGGGGGTAATTAACCAAGGGGGTAGCTGTTGTTGGGGGAATTGTCCTATTGGGGGTAATTGTCCTAGGGAAGTAATTGTCCTGATACGTCCATAGTATGATCATCACACGATCTACGATACATAATATAAACATTGGCACACACATTCATACACAAACTTATGTATGATAGGCTTTGCACAGTTTCTCTCTACCAAATTCACTTACAAGGAATAGGTCAGCCTGGAGTTACAGTTGAAGACACTTGCTTAAGGAGCTGCTCAACTTAACTGAATCCAAAATCACATAGTGGGGAAGTAAACTTTTTACACATGCAGCCATGACAGAAATTATGTGTGCATGTGCGTGTGCCCATTACCCTGCTTGGAAACAGATGAGAGTTGGCAACTGAAAGAGCACTTGGCTGTAGAAAATCTGTTTCAATGAACTCTGCCTAATCCATGCAAGCATGGAAAACTGGACATTAAAACGAAGATTGATATGTGTGTGTGTGTGTGTGTGTGTGTGTGCATATATACACACACTCACACACAAACAGTGAATCCAATATCACATTATCTAATGTGTCTTAGTTTTCTAAGATGGTAGGGTGTGGTTAGAGGGTGCTATTTCTATGAGTTAGTAAGCTCATGTTTCGTTTAAAAAAAACCATCTATACAATTATTATGATGGGTAGAATATGAAAAATGTGACACTAAATGAAATGTTGAGATGAAACATGAAAAAAAAAAAAAAAAAAAAAAATCAAAATAATTAGGGGGTTTTCTTCCCCAAACCATCTTGTATATTACCTGCCATTGAGAGGGAGCTGCTCCTTTTAATTTTTTCCACCAAATTGTCAGCGATAAACTCAATCATATCTCCTTTTTGTACAATGGTGCCATGAGGTAAGCTACGTGAGAGATCACTATCAGCGGAACTAAGTGCATCCAATGAAGGGTCTTCAACAGAACAGTGCCGCTTCTTACGCTCACTGTTCTGAATGGGTACGGGAAGGGATAAAGAATGGGGGTCAAGTTTCTGCTGGAAATCTAATTTACAAGCTTTTAATAACTCCACATTTGAAATACCGTTGCCAATCTGTTCACTGAGCTTATCATCAAGATGGGTCCGGGCAACAGACACAAGGTTATCGTTTTCTTCAAGACCATGCATATCGTGCTGATCAATGCTCATATCTATGCATTGTAAGCCATGGTTCAAGTTCATGTTAATCTCATGCTGCAAGAGTGCATCCTTGTTTCGTTGATGCAGTTCTTGCAGCTCGGAGGGAGCCATGTGTAAGTCAGCATCCCTTAGGCTCCCAAATGTCCCACTGTCAGGAGAGTGCTGGAAGATTGGGTTTGTCTCCATGGTAATTGGTTGCAAGCAGTCGCTGGCATCACTCCCGCAGGATACAGCATCCATGGTATGATCATCACACGATCCACAACTACTGGAGCGGGTGTCTCCGACAGAATCGCGGTTGCTGCTGTGGTGCTCCTCTGAATGACCTTCAGACAGCCTTCAAACAAAAAAAAAAAACAAAAAAACATTCATTAATTATAAGCAAATATCAATACAAAAATATCTTGAAAACATTCAACAGATGTAATGTTTGTGATATTAAATATGCTGATAAATCCATAGAAACTTTTGGAATTAAGTAACACCAGATTTCAACAAAAGGTAATGTTAGTCCAGGTAGGACTAAGTTTAAAGAAATTAGCAGTTATTTTAGGGTAGCTCCATTTAGATGGTTTGACTTCTAAGTGATTAACAAATTGAAATTTGTATCTTACTTAGTCATAGAGTTATATGATTAGGCTATTCTCAAAAGGCATTAGCAGCTTAACCCATTACCTCCCATAATTCTATTAACTGGAATTTTTTTTATGAAACTTTGATTTCTAGCATAAAACAGCCTTAGAAACACGCTGGAATGATCAAAATAACATTTTAAATAGAAATAAGTGAGATATTGGGTGAAAAATTAGCAAACCTCATTTGAATATCAGAGAAATATACCTAGTAGATATAGCAAAAGGGTTAGATATGTGTAAATCTTGATAGAAATTACAAATTTCGTAATTCTCTAAGTGATCTCATATGAGATCACTGGTAGGTAATGGGTTAAGTGACACAAAATAGTTCCAACATGACTTACAAGAAGCTTGCCTCTCTACTCTGACATTTACTACATAAATTGACAGCAATCATCATCATTATTGTTGTTGTCATTGCTTTTAGTGTCTACTTTTCCATGCTTGCATGGGTCAGATGGAATTTATTGAGGCAGATTTTCTATGGTTGGATACCATTCCGGTCACCATCCTTCACTTGTTTCCATGCAAAGAAATATAAGACCATGGAAGATAGGAAACAAACATTATAACTTATATGACAGTGATGCTGAACTTTGCTTTTTATCCTCTCAACATTGATAAAATCCAAAGCAGTGGACTGGCAGAATTGTTAGAAGGCCAACAAAGATTTCTTGGGGCATCTGATCCAGCTCTTTGGATTCTGAAAGCAATTCCTGTAGTCACACTTGCCAAGTCTATCAGCCCAAGTTGGCTATCTTTCCCCTTAGATAAATGAAGACATGAAGATTGATGACATGAAGAGGGGAAACTTGCATGCATGTGAAACTTAAGTTTTCTTCAATAAATCCTATCCAGACTTGTATATATACGTGCAGATGCATGGTCAACCTTGCCTGACAGATGTCCTTCACACGAAGGCAGAGAGAGAGAAGATACTCGATGGCCTTACCAGAAGGCCATTGAGTATCTCCTTACAAAGACATGTTTGATAATATATTGTGTGGAACAGAGGGGAGAGAAGCTCCATAACCACTAGCACCTATAATCATGATATATGAAAAAGAACAAAAGTTAAGACAATCTTGATAGTGGATATTTTAAAAACCATATTTGACAAGGAATAACAAGGTACTTTCTTTGATTAATCACCTTAACTGCTTTTCAACAGTTACATTTTGACTGCACTAGTAACACTTTACAGCAGAAATCAGATATATGAGTTGCATTCAAAAAGTATTTTATTTTATTTTTCCCTGCTAAACTAAGCCATATGCACAAAACCTTTGAATGGGAGGTGACAACACTCTTCCTGTGCATACATGGAAATTTTCATGCTGGTTGGCCATGTCAGCTCCCCACTATCATGTATAGGCATGTAGTGTGCACCTGTCAGATTTTTGCTTCCACTGAATGCATCAAGTTTTGTCAAAAGTTTGATGATATTCAAGCTCAAACCATCCAGCAGGCTTTGGTGATGATGCCATGGACAAAACTCAGATTAAGAAGTGGTACAACTGCTCAAAACATGGAGAGCAAGGTATGCTCAGGCAGTCCAACCACAAACTAAAACAAGGAGCCAATTGAAAAGGTTTGATGAACAGTCATGGAAGACTGTTATATGACAATCTAGGAAATTGTTCATGAAGTGGGAATAAGCACAGAATCAGAGGGTTTGTGCATATGAGAAATGTCAGTGAAATTTGTCCCCAAGCTACTGACGGAGCAGCAGAAGCAACTTTGCATAGAGATCTCTCAGGACATACTGGACTGTGGAAACCATGACCTAAACGTCATAAAATCATCATCACTGGTGATGAGCTCTGCTTGATGTGTTTGGTCATCTTGCATGAAAACAAAAATCTTATGAGTATGCACTACACCTCTATACTCTAGGCATAACAGCTGGGAACTGACATGGCCTACTGGCACAAACATTTTCACACAAGTACAAGAAGGGTAGTGTCAACCCCTGCCCAAAGCATTTTCCGCAAGCAGTATTAGTTTTTGTGAGAAAAAATAAAGTTGGATACTTCTTGAACGCACCTTGTAACTATTCAAAACTTAATTATCCTTAACTGCTGAAACAGCTTAATATACCACTATCTTTTGTTGAGGATTGTCAAGTTTGAAAGTATTTTTTGTTGCAACGTCAAGTTTATTCAGGCAACATCAGTACTGGAATAACTATGAAATTAAATTTTGCAGCTAAAGGGTTAAACACAGATTAGTCACATTTAAAACCAACTCAAATTATAGTACTGCTATGGAATGTACCAGATAAATCTGTGTACTAATGACATTTAATATAACATCTCGATAACATTAACATTTCAGAGGGTGCTGCACTCAGCCAGAATATAATTGGTATAATTAAACAAGTTTTTTATCAAATTGTTTGAATACTATCTTAGTTTTAGATTACATAAGTTGTTTTTCACAGAGCAAATGGCTAAGAAGTTTATATTATAACTTGAAGTCCCAAGTTTGAACTCATTTTTACCATAACTCCAGGTAGATCTAAGCCTTGTGAATGAAATTCGGTACATGGATGGAAATTGTATGGAAGTCCATGAGATGGATTGGATCTGGACTTTAAAAATCGCAGCCTTATCACATAAAGGAACACATATCTGTGGAATACACAACCACTTAGATTTATTAATAATTTAACAAGTATGTGGATCGGTTGATCAGACAACTGAATGCTCATCATCTAAATGATGGAGTTTCCTGAGCATAAACATGAAACCTTAGATTTACAAATGAGAGGAAACAAGTGTGTGTGTGTATGTGTGTGTGTTTGGACCCTTATCTTGGTATCATGGGATGATGGTGAATGAGCATCACTATCATACAAGCAATGTTGTTTGTTTCCAGTCTTCTGTGAAAACATGTATAGCCATGAGGAATGTGTTTTTCCAGGTTGGTAAGGGATGGACAGTTTGATAGTTGCCGAGCCAGAGGACTGCACAAAGCTCTCCTGTCTGCTTTGGTCCAGTTTCTACAGCTAGATGATGATGTAGGTGATGGGAGGTTAAAGTGTGACAGAGTGATAGAAACAGGGGTCTTGCTGTACTGGAGATACTTGGCTACCCCAGTTGGAAAAGAGAGAAAGGAAAGAGAGAGAAAAAGTGTTGAGGATGTGTTGGATCCTCAATGTACAAAGAGGTGAATATAAGTGTTACAAAGGATTGAACAGGGTGACAAAAGGATATATTTTGTTGTGTGGCAATAATATACAGTTAAATAATAATAATATATAAGTACAGACAAATATATACATGTTTGTATTTATATAGTACACACTGTAAAGCAGTTTGGGGTTAGGAAAGATATCCAGCCATAGAGACTATTTTGAAAGTAGAATGTACAAATATAAGCAAACAGGGTTCTCTGACTTGTCTAGGAGGGTACTGCCTCCAAATAAGAACTGAATTAGACTGTGACAATTTGTATAACCTACAATAGCATGGAAAGCAGATGATATATATCATAAGTTTTAACATCCACTGTTCCATGCATAAATGGGCTGGACAGAATTCATTACAGATTTTCTACAGCCAGAAGTCCTTCGTGACATCAACCCTCACTTTATTTCTAAGTAAGGGAGCATTTCTACATAGCTGGATATATTTTCAAGGAAGACTGGACACAGATGGCACTGCGTGTATGGACAGCGGCACTACTTTACAACTACCCTGCAATGCACAGACATTAACAATAATGAGTGAATAAAAGTCAACAAAATATAATAGTAAAAATATTACACAAAAATTAAAATTCTTAATGGCTGGCCTGCTTAATGGTTTAGGTTCAAACTCCAAAATTATTTTTCTTATTATTCACTTTGACCCATTAGGGAAATTAGAGGTAAAATAAAATAAAAAGAAAGCTTCTGCTAATAACTGTAAAATAATTCCTAATGAACATTTGTCTATGTGAACGGTAAATAATGCCAGCTAACATAAATTGTTTATACATCTATGCAAATAAACACACATGACTCCAATTTCTCTAACCATCACTTGCTAGTCACTTCTTTCTCATCTCTAAACATCTCCCTTCACACTCTTATGAAACATCCCCCTCTTTCCCCTATGTACCACTTATATTACCCCCCCCCCCACTATTCCATGTGGGTAAGTCTTGATGCTTTTCTAACACCATCTATTTCTCTCTCACTAACTCTTTACTTACTTGTTTCAGCCATTTAACTGCAGCCATGCTGGAGCACCGCCTTTAGTCGAGTAAATCGACCCCAGGACTTATTCTATCGGTCGCTTTTGCCGAACCGCTAAGTTACGGGGACATAGACACACCAGCATCGGTTGTCAAGCGATGTTGGGGGGGGGGACAAACACAGACACACAAACATATATACACACGTACATATATACGATGGGCTGCTTTCAGTTTCCATCTATCAAATCCACTCACAAGGCCTTGGTCGGCCCGAGGCTATAGTAGAAGACACTTGCCCAAGGTGCCATGAAATGGGACTGAACCTGGAACCATGTGGTTGGTAAGCAAGCTACTTACTACACAGCCACTCCTGTGCCTATACTGTCTATATTTTTTTCTAACTATCTCTCCTTTTCCTACTGGGGTAGCCAAGAATCTCCTGTATAGTAAGACATCAGTCTCTATCTCTCTATAGTACTTTAATCTCTCATCTGGTACAAAGTCATTTCCTTTGGTACCACTCTCTCAGCTGAGAGGTCTTTGTTTTGTAAGTTATTTAGTGCCCCCACTGGTGTTGGTGTCACATAAAAAGCACCCAGTACATTCTGTAAAGTGGTTGATATTTGCAAGGGCATCCATCCACAGAAACCATGCCAAAGCAGAGAATGGAGCCTGGCACAGCTCTACCACTTGCTGGCTTCTGTTAAACAATTCAACTCATGCCAGAATAGAAGACAGACATTAAATGATAAATATATATAGAGCAAGAACCATATCTAGTGACATTTACAGCAGGCATGGGTAACCTTTCTAAAGAAGTGGGCCACATGTGACATGGTTCACCATAAGGCAGGCTGCACTACTAAAATCATTCAAAGTAATTTTCATTGATGTACCATTCAGAAAGTCCCATGGGACCCACAGTTTGCCCACAACTGATTTACAGTAATGTGACAAGAAACAGTTAAGAATGAAACGGTTTTATTTATCTAAGATGTTCAACTTTAGTATTCAAAGCACAAGTGTAAATGTGTCTTTTTATTGCAAATGGCTAGCTGCTAGCATTTGACCAAAATATACCAAAATGCATCTGGAGCAGAACTAACAATAATGATTGTGTTCACCTGCACATTAGAAATTTAATCTTTATGAATTCTTGTTGAGCAATGTGGTGGAGTCATGACTTCCTCTTCAATAACCAAGTCAATACTGGACTGCTCCCACTTACATGTTTGTGGAGCCTGACATTTCAGCATATCATGGTGGTAATCATTAATGGAATCTCCATCAGCAAACTCAGGGATCATTTGGACCATACTTTTCAAGAAGTTGACATCTTGGCAATGTTAGGACTATATATTCAGTTGAGACAGTGATAATTTGACCATAAGGGTACTGGATACAAGCATAATGGTGAAGAGCATCAATCAGTTAATCTGCCTCCAGCTCATATTTGTCCTTAGGATTAATCCATCTAGGTAAAACTTCTCAAGATTCAAGCAGTTTTCCAGATAAACATTGCTTGACAAGAGATGCTGAACGTTAAACTTTTTTGTATCCAAGAGTTAGTGTCTGGTGAGGTTACATAGAGTTGTGACATAAGATTCACTAGCTCTAGCTGCTTGCTGTTTTTGTGATCTCCAAGAACGGTATTCTGCTATTTAATGAAGCTGTAACTAAGAGTAATTATTGCAGTATTGTAGTAATATAGTTGCAGGAATGGCTGTGTGGTAAGAAGTTTCATTCCCCATCACACGAGTCTGGTTCAACCCTGTAGTGTGGTACTTTGGTCAAGTATCTTCTACTACAGCCCCAGGAGACCAAAGACTTGTGAGTGGATTTGGTAAACGGAAACTGAAAGAAGCCCATCATATATATATGTGTATGTGTGTTATTGTCTCTGTGTTGTAAATGAGCATCACTGTTATGCAAGTGGTGTCCTTTGGTTCCAATATTTTGTGAAAGCCTGTCTGGTCATGGGGAAATATTACCTTACTTGGAAACAGGTGAGGGTTGGTGACAGAAGGGCATCTGGACATAGAAAATCCACCTTGACAGATTCCCTCCAACCCATGCAAGCATGAAAAAGTGGACGTTAAAACAATGATGATGATATATTGTTGATGCAATCTAAAATATGGCTGAAGACTAAAAAAGTGACAGTAAGTGTTGACCAGTTAAGTCTGGTACTTCAACAAGAAAACTTAGATATTTGGTTTTACAGCGTGTCCATTTTCAGACTGTAATAGATGAAGTGCAGTCAAAATGATGACCCCAAAGAAAATTGCAGAAATGTCTTTCTAGTTAGTACGTGAAATGCAATATGAACTAACTTGTTCTTATTGCGAATGGCCGTCTGCATTTAATCGAAGTATACCACATTCTCTTGAACCGGAAGTAGCAATGTTGATTTCCTAGTATCCAACGTAAGATAATTCATCACCCGTGAAGGAAGTGGCGGAAACTGTCAAAGTACCATCGAATATGTAATGGTAATATTCTTCCCCACACCTCGGGGGGGGGGGGGGGCGGTTAGGACAAGTAATTGATAAAAGGTTAATTTAAATTGTGGACACGGGAAAATTTAACAGTAAACACGTCGATTACTTTGAAATTAATTAAGGCAACACATTTTTTTTTTATTATTAGGGAATGAAAATATTACTTTACCATTTTAGACACGCTAGAGTGAGACTATATATGAAAGGAATCAACATTGTCTTCTGAGAATAATACCGCTTAAGAAGAAATAAAATATAGTTTAGGTCACTGATATACGGTGTGTTTAGAATGCAGTTGTCACATCAGAAACTGAAAATACGGAAGCTTATTGCATGCATTTACAGTAATATAATGTTTGTTGACAACTCTCGCTTGCAAAAATCTCATTACTATAGCCGAAAAATCAACAGATAGTATATGAAATTTCAAAAACGTTAAGCGGAAGGAATTTAGCGATGTTGTAATATTGATTCAAAACAACAAGTCTTTGACAATGTGAAAACGTATAAAATTATATATATATGTGTGTGTGTGTGTGTGTGTGTGTGTGTGTGTGTGTGTGTGTGTGTGTGTGTGTGTATATATATATATATATATATATATATATATATATATATATATATATATAGTAGGCGTTTGAGAAGATAGAGTGATTCAGAATAAGTGGAACGAAATCAAACATCAAAGGACACGATCCATCATGCAAAGAGTTTTATAGATGTATTTCAAACATAGCAGTTCCAATAATTTAACTTCGCCAAACGGGAATGAAATGTGACAACACTTGTTATCTTTAAAGATTTTTGTATTAAAATAAAACCCGCTGAACTGATATTTCATACACTTCGATAATTTACTATGGTTTAGATAATGTTTGCAAAGCCACAACCAATTATGGGTGGAGTTTTGGAATAACTGTAACTTCGAAGTCCCATACTTCATAAGAAATAAAAAGGGTATCCCCACCCCCATTCGTTTTCATTTTTATAAATTTTATCTTGGGGTTCTACAGTTTAATACGACGGAAATACGATCCTGGAAAAAAAAAAGTTTTTGCCCATAAATTAATTTATTTTTCAACATTTTGTCATCCTACCACTTCCGTATATATTCTTTCCAATGAAGTATAAGATTATTCCAAAACTCTGCCCAATTTTACCTTCCATCCTTCAAAGGGGTTCGATAAAATAAAGTACCAGTGATTTACTGAGGTCAGAATAATCAACTATATCCCTTTCTACAAAATATGCGACATATAATTGCAATTAAAAAAAAATCGTAAACAGAATTTTAAAAAAAATTACAACTTTAAATAATAATCTTCATATTGGAACAATTTGACAATGACTTCGTGTAAAAAGATTGATAGGTAATCGACATGAAAAATCAATAGTCATTTATAAACGTGTATTTATAATGTGAAGATACACACACACGCATATGATGTATATATGTGTATACAGTAATCCATATAATTACATGTATGTGCGTATTTATATATATATATATATATATATATATATATATATATATGTAGATGTTAAGGTAGGAAAAAAAATTTACATTGTAATTAATCGATGAATTTGAAAAGTAAACTCACTGATTCTGTGTAAGCAAAGCCGAAGATGCCATCGTGTGATTGGAGTGTTTTCAGAATGGTTGGGTTAACAGAAAGACAAGTCAGGCATCGAAGAAAGACTAATTCGGCCTATCAACAGGCCTCTTCTGCTTTGGGTAATCGACTGGGGGAGTTCTTATAGTTGTTCCAGTTATGGTTGTTCAAACAAGAGGAACGGGGTTAACATATATACATATAAACACACCCGTTCTAACGATTGATGATATCGTTGTCCAGTAAAGACAACGCCAGTCATGTCTACTGCTGCTGAGTAACGCATGCGTGTTCCAACTGATATCAACGTCCGGTTAAAGAACATTAACCCATGGTTATTTAATACGCACTAACACTAACTAGGTGTTTCAGTACTAGCAAGGCCGTCCTGTTTTCTAACCAGGTTTCTGACTCGGGTTCCATATAAGATTTTATTGTTAAAATTTATTTGCAGTAAATTGGTTATACTTCTACAATACACAAAATATTATAACAATTTTTTAAAAAACAGTCCTTATTAATATTTATTTATATTATGATATTTTTTTTAAAAATCGAATGGTTAGGAGGATCTGTTCAAGTAAAATAGAAATCAGAGGGTAAAAAAAAAATGGTTGGTAAACACCGGTTAGGGCAGCGGACTCGCGGTCATAGGATCGCAGTTTCGATTCCCAGACCGGGCGTTGTGAGTGTTTATTGAGCGAAAACACCTAAATCTCCACGAGGCTCCGGCAGAGAGTGGTGGTGAACCCTGCTGTACTCTTCCACCACAACTTTCTCTCAATCTTACTCCCTGTTTCTGTTGTGCCTGTAATTCAAAGGGTCAGCCTTGTCACACTGTGTCACGCTGAATATCCTCGAGAACTACGTTAAGAGTACACGTGTCTGTGGAGTGCTCAGCCACTTGCACGTTAATTTCACGAGCAGGCTGTTCCGTTGATCGGATCAACTGGAACCCTCGACGTCGTTGGCAGGGCATTGTGAGTAACAGTTAAAAGTGTCGCAGGGTTTTAAATTTTGAATAACACAAATTACGAAAAATATCAACGTTCTTGTTCCTCAATGTGGAAAGAGGGTATAAGAGTGTTTAGGACATATTCTTCTGGAGTTTACAATTTCTCTTTTGGAATAAGCAGAGGTTGTCATTCACGCACGTTAATTATAGCGAGATAGAGTGATGAGGACACAGAAACGTTGGAAAACATTTCGTGAATGCTAATACAAGCTACAAAAAGCAACCAGACCTTTCTTAAATCGTATTTACCCATCTTAGATGAGGGAAGGACAACAGATGGTTGTATTTTTGATATATACTGGATTGGTTTAAATGACGGGCCTGTGCCCATTGTTTTAGCAAGCCCTCTAATACAAACTGGAAAAATGAAAAAATGGAACGGTCAAAACTCCAACGGTTTTTATCATAGTTCTAAACAACAATAACGATGACGACATCGGTGGCAAGGATTTTTTTTATCTGTTTACTTGTTTCACTCGCTGGAGTGCGACCATGCTGGGGCATCGCCTTGAAAGGTTTAGTTAAGCAAATCGACTCCAGTACTTATTTATAAACCTGGTATTTATTCTATCGGTTGTTTTTGCCGACCCGTTCAGTTACGAGACGTAAACAAGCCAAAAGTAGTTAAGCTGTGTGTGTGTGTGGGGGGTGGGGGGGTGGGGGTGCAAACAACAAAAAATTCACACACGCACATGCACGACAGGTTTCTTTCGGTTTTCTTCAATCAAGCATTCACAAGGCTTTAGTCGGCCTCGGGACTGTAGTAGAAGATACATGCCCAGCGTACCACGTGTTAGTACTGAATCCAGAACCATGTGGTTTGGGAAACAAACTTTTTACCATACAACCACGCTTGCGTCCGTGTTTAAATCTTTTTTAAAATTAAAATATACGGATCTTTTTTAAAACGGGGGCCACATTTTTCATTAACGAAACACTTTGAAACTTGGAACACTGGTAGAATGTGTCATATAAAACATCTTTTTCTCTTAGTCTTCTTTAAAAAAAAAGAAATCCATAAATTATTCCATGTTAAAGTTGTCGTATTTCTGTAATTTCAACCAATCACTGACGTCCATTCAGCCGATATACATTAAGTGCCGACTACATAAACAAACGATTCTGAAACAATTAACCCTAACCCTAACTCTAACCCTAACCCTAACCCTAGGGTTAGGGTTAGGGTTAAAGCAAATTTAAAATGAAAAAAGCAAATAAAACGAAGGTATGGAGATTAAATACGCTTTACATCGCTTAATGAGCCAAAGGAGTAAATGTAAACAACTGAATACTTGTCAGTGAATGGTTGAAATTATCGAAATAAGACAATTTTTTACATGAAATAAATTCGAATACAAAAGTATTTTTCTGTTCTATAACACAAAATAGATAAGTATACGAAGTTTGAAAGTCTTTCGGTACCAAAAACACTACGTAAAACATTAATGAAAAATGTGGCCTCCGTTTTAAAAAAGATCCAAATATACTTCTAATTACTCTTTCTAACTTTTTACTTGTTTTAGTCATTAGACTGCGGCCATGCTGGGGCACAGTCTTGAAGAATTTTTTGATCGAATGAACAGACTTTTCTTTTTTTTTTGTGCCTGGTATTTATTCTATCAGTGACTTTTGCCGAACTGCTAGGTATGGAGACGTAAACACACCAACACCAGTTGTCAAGACACACACACGACAGGCTACTTTTAGTTTACGTCCACCAAATCCACTCACAAGGCTTTGGTCGGGCCGAGGATATAATAGAAAACACATGCCCAATGTGTCACGCAGTGGGACTGAACCCGGAACCATGTGGATAATATGTAGATAAAAATTAAGATATTTCTATCTGAGTACGCGAATTTTCTTCAGAATAAAAAGTTGCTTTTTATCTGCATTTGGAGTGTTCGATTTGTACTTGCCATTTTGGAATCACAACGAAAAAGTGGCTCGAAATGATGAAAATTTGGTTTGATTACCTTTAAACATACATAAATACATGCATAGATATACGATTGTGTGTGTGTGTGTGTTCGTGTGTGTATGTGCATGTGCGTGTGAGTGTGAACAGTGACGGATTCGAGGGTTGCGTTTATTTACAAGTTGATTTCTTAATTTCACCGGAGTATAAATAAAGTTTTAAAAAACTCAACTTACAAATTTCCCGATAAGTAAGTGGTCATATTTATATCCTGCAACGAACTATAGTACGTTTGTTTCACCTGCCATCATTGAAAGACGTTCAAAACACTTCTCAAATTCTAGGCAATATTTTCTATAAGCATTTCATTCTGTTCACTTTCTTTTTCACACGAATCGACCCTCGTCTGCGTGTGTGTAGATCATGGGTACCTATGTGCAGAGACACGTATGGGTACATAAATACATACATGGATATGCGACTCTGTGTATATGTGTGTGTGTGTGTTTGTGTGTGTGTGTGTGTGTGTGTGTACAATGATGGATTCGAGGGTTTCGTTTATTTACGAGTTGATTTCTGAATTTAACCGGAGTATAAATGCCTAAAATGGTGATACTTGAAAAAAGAAAAAAACATTAAAAAATATCGAACTTACAAATTTCCTGATAAGCAAGTTTAGTCAAACACTTTCAAAGCTTAATTCACTTCAGTTAAAAAGCATGGGTAAGCAACACATTGTAAGCCACACTATAATTTGCGAAAAATTTTTTATCTGCGTGCAGAGTATGCATCGCCTCTCTGATGCCATTTCTTTTTATTTACATTTTATTCAATATTTTCATCAGTGGAATAGTGTCAGTTACCAGGTCGTCGTTGGTGTGACGAAAAATTTGATATCAAATAGTAAATTTTTAAGTGTAGTTAACGTAAATTGGGTATGCGATTAATTTGAAAATACCTTATGGAGTGACGGTATTGCTCTACATAGTTATGGGCTACTTATTGGCAAGGCATAGCACCCATTCAGCTATCCTGCCAGGAATACGATGAAGTCATGGGACTGCAGCATTACGGATTGTGAAAAAGGTAGCGGAAGAGATCATTGATGCTGAGCGAAGGGATTCTACAAGATCAACGGTCAGGACCACCAGGTTCTATCAAGAGAATAACTGCAACACATCGAAAGGGATGGCGTCTATGGTTTGGTAATCAGCTAATTAAGAATGACTCAAGCTCTTAATTCAAATTCATAATCATGGAATTGGACAGAGTCAGAGGAATCCGCGAAAGCAATGTAGCCATCCAACGCTTTTGGATGGGTAATATGTATCTTCTACACTGTAGTTGTTTTACTTTCAATTCATGGTCTCAGATTAAATCACTTGCCTGTCGATTACACTTCCGAAAATTATATTTTTAGAAATGTGAAAAAAAAAAAAGAAAAAGAAAAAAAA